>NC_080079.1:73525061-73825061 GCF_949987535.1 Balaenoptera acutorostrata | reverse complement strand
TCTATATATCATGTGGGAAATGCATTTTGCTGGGTGCTGTGCTTAAGGAACCCGTCAATACAGACGAATGGATAAACAAGATGTGGTACATACATACAATGGAATATTACTCAGCCATGAAAAAGAATGAAATAATGCCATTTGCAGCAACATGGATGGACCTAGAGACTGTCATACTAAGTAAAGTCAGATAGAGAAAGACAAATACCATGTGATATCACTTATATGTGGAATCTAAAAAAGTGATACAAATGAACTTATTTACAAAGCAGAAACAGACTCACAGACATAGAGAAAAAACTTATAGTTATCAAAGGGGAAGGAGGGGAGGAGGGATAAATTAAGAGTTTGGGATTAACATATATCCACTACTGTATATAAAATAGATAAGCAACAAGGACATACTGTATAGCACAGGGAACTCTACTCAATATCTTATAATAAGCTATAATGGGAAAGAATCTGAAAAAATATATATATATATATAACTGAATCACTGTGCTGTACACCTGAAACATTGTAAATCACCTATTCTTCAATTAAAAGAGAAAGAAAAAAAGAACTTGTCAATAGTTCCCATGCTTGCCAGGACCTGTGGTGTAAGGGAAGGTCCCCGCCTTGGACATCCCACTCTGTGTCCAACTACCCTACTCAGATCCCTATTTTCCTTGGTCATGTAATAAGGAATCAGCAATAGTTGCCTATCCATAAAAATGTCTAATTCCTGCAATGAAATTCACAGGCTACATCATAAAGAAAGGACAGGTGACAGAGCAGTCTGCATTTACAGATTGCTGAGCCACAGAAATACTTAAGTTTAAAAATCAATTAAAATCCCTGCATGCGCACATACATCCTTACACACCAAAGATGCGACTTGAGCCACATGATGTTTGTTCTGTTGTTAAGTTTCATTCTCTCTCCTATAGTTTGAGGTAAACCAGATGTGATTACCACCATCCATGAGCTTAGCTGATGCATTAAAGCATTTCCTTAGTTCCGTATTAAAATCACAGCCTTAAACATGTTTCTCTGGGCTGTTTTCCAAAATATTTGCTTGGCAAATACATTCCAGAAATGTTCTATGGTTTTCCCTTTTTTAAATTGCCCACATAAAGAATATTTACCTCAAACTCCTGTCCAATACCACAAAGAATATCTTTCACATCTATTTGAAATAGCTTTTGTAAGTATTCGTGTTTTCACATAAATGCTGAGTTCTGCAGTCATTATGTAAAGCCAATAAGCAGAGAGGCACACATTAAGACACTAAAGGTACATCATTACTACTCCATATAATACAAGTATTCATCCAACTATTCAAATGATACGGTTACACCCTCAGTAAGTGGGTATTTTTTTTTAAAAGCACCCAGATGTCATCAGTGGCAAGGAAAGCATCTGAAATATTTAGAGGTCTTTAGATCAGAATGAGCAATGAATTGTCTTCAAGTATCTGCACGCTTATTACAAAGAAAAGTTCTAAATAGAAGCATTAACAGAACCAAGGATATGGATGAACGAAGAAATGGCCTGATAATTCACGTATGCGCGTTGACCTGTGGTTTCTAGTTCACATGAAGGGCGAGCTTCAGAAAGCTGTATTTCCTATTCCATGATCATGTGAGAGAATTTGGTCTGCTTCCGTTTGACACCAATGTTGTGTAAGGCCCAACTCTATTAGAATCTTCGGAGGAAAAATCTATTTGTAAATGAGATTCATAGCATCAGCAAGTACCTCAACAGTCTCTATTGAACACAAGGGTTCGGATTCTGGGAATAGTGACATCAAACCCTAAGACCTTTTTGTATGAGAAAATGAAGACAGAACACCTTTGGGGGGGTTGCATTTCAGGGGGTGTGCCCTGCCAACTGCCTGTTGCTCAGAAATGCTGAACTACAAGGAGGACAGAATCAAATACCGACTTTCATCTGTGTTCATCTTAGATTAAACATTTTTTTGAATTTCTAAATGTTTTTTGTGAACTATGCAGCTATGAGATGACTAGAATGACTGCTTTTAACAGAGTTCACTTTCCAGAAATGTGAAAGCCTGGATTAAAAATCTCTCAGCTACTCAAAGGAAAACACTGCATATTCGTTAGAGCAGCCGCCTGTGCTGTAACTGCCATAACTCAGTCCTCAGCAGCCAGCCGGTGACCAGCCTCTATCCACCCCTCAGTGTTCATCAATGAGTGACAAGGAATTTCCAAGGTGAAGGAGGCTCCGAGGGCCCCGAGGTTGTTTTCCTCAGAAGCACAGAACTATTTTTAATTAGTGGAAGAAGTGCCACAGTTAGGCCCTGGAGCAAAGAAAGTGGTTCTGTAATTTTCCAAAAGCAGGGAAAGCAGAGGATCCGAGGCGTCCATTTAGTCTCCTTGGGCAGGAGGCTGGCAAGCTAACATTAATTAACTGAGAGAACCGGCATGAACCAGTTAACTGAAGGCCCAGAAGCCTCCTCTTCCCACCTGCCAGGTGTCCTGGGCTCTGCTCCCTCCCTCAAAGGCAGGGGCCAAGGCCAGGGCCAGGACATAGCCTGTGAGCCTGCCAACTTCCGATCCTATCGGTGGAGTTGTTTCTAAACCTATTGATGCCAGTTGCACTTGAATTAATTCCATAATTAACATAAATACTATGTAAAGCAATGAAATGTTAGTGGGAAAAGAAGGGGAGTTCTTGTCTCTATATAAACCAAGTTGAAAACCTTGGGAAAACTCAATAATATTTAAGAGAGGGAGAGAGAGGGGGAAATAGGACTGTTTTGCAAGTGCTCTCGAAATTTCCAGTCCTCTTTAAAGAAATGCAAACTGGTAGTTGTAGATGATGCATTATTGGTGAGGGTTCTGCAAGAATGGCCATGGGAAAAGCCAGTCAGGAAGACCTATAAAAACAAAAAGCCTTGGTCTTATAGCAAACTTAAAAAAAAAAAAAAAAAAGTTTAAAATGCACATGTATCATTTTTTATGATTCTCTGGCTTTTTAATTAATCAACCAATTACCAACCCTGATGGCAGCCTGATTGCTTCTAGTGCTCTACTCTTGGGCTAAGGAGGATGGGTTTGCAACACGAAATACTAAATTGTAGAGAAGGTGGAATTTCTCTTCACACCCAAGCTTTTTGCTTTCTCCCCAAAGGTCTTAGACAAAAAAGAGTAAAAGCAGATGATGAGTGAGTGAGCAGTCCCACCCACCCCCGGGGGTTGTCTCATAAGTTCCAAGGTGTAAGAACTATCAAGACGTGTAGTTCAGGACCTGATCTTTCAACCCCGCTTCGCTGGTGAGGTTGCTGCCTCTCTGAGAGCTCAAGGGAGCCGGGAAGTGATAGGGAAGAGAGAGAATCAGGTCTGCATCTGTCAGGACCAAAGAAGCATCCCTTTGACCACTTCAGAGGTTTCTAGAATTAGAAACCAGTTTAAGATGGTGAGGACCATGGACATATATACACTACCAAACGTACAATAGATAGCTAGTGGGAAGCAACCACATAGCACAGGGAGATCAGCTCGGTGCTTTGTGACCACCTAGAGGGGTGGGATAAGGGAGTGTGGGAGGGAGGGAGACGCAAGAGGGAAGAGATATGGGAACATATGTATATGTATAACTGATTCACTTTGTTATAAAGCAGAAACTAACACACCATTGTAAAGCAATTATACTCCAATAAAGATGTTAAAAAAAAAAAAAAAAGATGGTGAGGACACACGTCTTCACCACAGATCTGTTTTTCCAGCTTTCTTTTCTTGTGAAATGGAGCAAAAAGGAATTGGGAGACATCAACAATCATTCCTGGAGACCCGTATAATAAATAAAACTGGAAATCAACTAGACTTCCATAAAAAAATAAAAATTAAAAAAAATAAAGCTACACTGTGTCTTATTGCTAATTCCTTTCACCGCAGACATCTTAACCCTGGCTACTCAAATCCTGCATGAGATGGCTCAAAGCTGCTGGACCATTTTTGGCCTCTTTGAGCCTCTTTGGTGGCAGCTACTGGCTGGGAAAGGAAGCAGCTGGAGGCTGGGAGCGTGACGTTGTCCAGGGGAACTCTGCGGGAGGGGAGCCCACTTTGTAGTAAAAACAGAAAGCACCCCAGCAGCTCAGGCTGCAGACAGGAAAGAGACAATTACGCAGGTATAATGGCCAGTACAGCGAGTACAAAAGAGCAACTTCAGAGCAGAGGAAGCTAGCTCACTGATTTCCCCAGCTCCTCTCTGGCCCCCATGCAATTTCTGTAATGTCTATAAAGCGGAGCCAACGGCACCTGATTGTTTCCAGAGTCCCAGAAAAGGCTTGCAGGAGAGCTGTAATGAAACTGGAAAAGAAGAGGGCTCTCACCATCGAGGAAGCGCAAGCGCCTCGGTAACAAAGCTCACAGCAAATTACGATGCCTTAATGGGCCCAGCTGTAAAATGGGGAAAATGGTGCTGAGAAGCCCAGTGGGACCCTAAACACAGCAAAATCTTTAATTAATGACAAAGCACTGGTTATAACCAGTGCAACCAAAATGCACGCACCCACGTGGGGCAGATAAGCACAGGCAAGGCTTTGAAAATCCATCTCTCTGTGGACCTTCATAAGAAGTCAGCAATTTTTCATGGAAGATTTGGGTTAAAAAGAAATTGACTGCCTTCAGGGCATCATGCTTCAGTAGAGAAACCTGCGCGGGGTGGCCAGACCCAGCAGGGAGTTCCACAGCCAAACCAACTGACAGCTGCAAAGCAAACAGACACTGTGGCCACAGGATAAACACACAAGGACCCAGCCTTCAATGACTCCCTAGAAACCGAGGCAGGAAAACAAAAACACCTTCCGAATGAGACCCTTGGTTATAGTCTGTGCCTTCAGTAGCCTAAGATCCTCCATGCAAATACAAACAAGACTTTTCCTTTATTAAGCCTTTCTTTTCTTGAATAGCTCCCACTGATTCATTGCTCGGTTCTGCTTCTTAATAAAGGAAGCAAGGTATATTATTTTTAAAAGGTCTTAGAGATTCTTGTGACTGCCGGAAAGAGTGATAAACACACACACACACACAAAACATTATTTAAGCCTCTACTATGTATGTACCACTCACTTTTTTTTTCAAATTGGGATATAGTTGCTTTACAATGTTGTGTTAATTCCTGCTTTACAATGAAGTGAATCAGCTGTACATATACATATATCCCCTCCCTCTTGGACCTCCCTCCCTCCCACCCCACGCCCGCCATCTAGGTCATCACAGAGCACCGAGCTGAGCTCCCCGAGCTATACAGCAGGTTCCCACTAGCTATCTGTTTTACACATGGTAGTGTATTTATGTCAAACCTAATCTCCCAATTCGTCCCACCCTCCCCTTCCCCCGCTGTGTCCACATGTCCGTTCTCAACGTCTACGTCTCTATTCCTGCCCTGCAAATAGGCTCATCTGTACCATTTTTCTAGATTCTACATACATGCGTTAATATCACTTTAGATGCTATTTTATTTAAATCTTCACAGCAACCTCATGAGATGGTTTTCATTATCCTCATTTTTTGTTTTGTTTGTTTTTTTTTTAGCAGATAAGGGAATGCAGCTTGTATACAGCCCGGCAGCCTCAGCTCTGCTCATTCTGCTGTACTGTCTTCCGATAGCCCTAAGCCAAGTGCGACCAATTCAAACATCTGTAGCGTCACTTTTAAGTAGGGAGATGTTATTTTTTTAAATTATAGTCACTTTTGTAACATTACATGCAGTAGAGTTCTGGGTGTAAAGTTATAGATTTAGACATACGCACACAGTTATGCAGCCATTACCACAATCAAGATACGGAATAGTGCTGTCACATACTGCCCCCCACCCCAGTTCCTTCATGTTGCCCTTTGCGATCGGTCCCTTCCCCCAGTCCCAATTCCTGGCAACAACTGATCTGTTTTCTGTTTCCACAATTTTGCCCTTTCCAGAAAATACCTACCATCTTAACATTCCTGCCACTCAACGAGTTCAAAAGATGCCCGCCTCCCTCTGTGAGTATAAACCCAGAAAAGCAATGCAGGAACAGCACATGGGACGGGAAAGACACAGGATGGGAGATGGCACTGAGCTAGCAGGAGCTTTCAAGGCCCCTCGTCTCTCTCCCACCCCCGAGAGAGCAACGAAAAACTACAGAACAACCTCCGTGCTTCCGCGGGGGGGGGGGGGGGGGGGGGGGGGCGGAGCCGGGGGAGCGGAGCTGGGGGGCGGAGCCGGGGGGCGGAGCTGGGGGCTCAGTCCTGGAGCTTAAAGAGGCGGCCACTGTGCTCTTCGGTTCTCTCAGTCACAGCCCGCGCCTCCTCCCCACAGAAACTTGGGGAATCATTCTGTGATAAAGCTCTACTCCACTCATCCTCGACTCTGATTTTCCTACTTGTAAGCAAACAAGCTGTTTTCCTATAGCCGGATTGGCAGGTGCTTACAATGTTATAGAGGAAGAATAATCCTCCTATACTTAGGAGAGTCATCCCCCAGAGAGCCTGGAGGGACACATGGGCACAGTGAGGAGGGAAGGAGGGAAGGAAGGAAGGGAGGGAGGGAGGGAGGGAAAGAAACAAGGAAGGAAAGAATGAAGGAAGGAAGGAAGGAGGAGGGAGGGAGGGAAGGAGGGAGGGAAAGAAATAAGGCAGGAAGGAAGGAAGGAAGGAAAGAAGGAAGAAGGAGGGAGGGAGGGAAGAAGGAAGTAAAGAAGGAAGGAAGGAAGAAGGAGGAGGAGGGAGGGAGGGAGGGAAGGAGGGAGGGAAAGAAAGAAGGAAGGAAGGAAGGAAGAAGGAGGGAGGGAAGGAGGGAGGGAAGGAAAGAAGGCAGGAAGGAAGGAAGGAAAGAAGGAAGAAGGAGGGAGGGAGGGAGGGAGGGAGGGAAGGAGGGAGGGAAAGAAAGAAGGAAGGAAGGAAGAAGGAGGGAGGGAAGGAGGGAGGGAAGGAAAGAAGGCAGGAAGGAAGGAAGGAAAGAAGGAAGGAGGGAGGGAGGGAAGAAGGAAGTAAAGAAGGAAGGAAGAAGGAGGAGGAGGGAGGGAGGGAGAGAGGGAGGGAGGGAGGGAGGGAGGAGACTCCCCCTACAAGGTCAGATCTGCTGAAGCAGGCATGACCTCCAGGGGTGTTCATTGTCCCAGCAAACCCCACCATGTACCTGGCTTGGCTCCTGTCCTGGCACTGAGCTCCCGGGAGCCCCCTTTGGAGAGCCAGTCCTACCTTCAAAGACTCAGCCCCAGGGCCTGCAGTTTCTTCCACCCAGGGTTCCCTTCCCCACACTCAGGCAGTGTGTCCCTCGCACCAGAATATTCTCTGAAGCTGGCCAACTGCAACCGGCCACAAGTTTTCACCAGCTGTAAGCACGAGCTCGGGCAACCAGGCTTTGTGGAGGATTCCACCTGCAGGACCTCAGCTAACAAAGGAGTTGAGATCATTGACAGCTCAGTGCACAGCCTAACTTTATGAGGCCAGCAGGATTCCAGAGAGTGACAACAGCCTGCTTTCTCATCAGGTTGTTCAATTCAAATATATGATCAAGTATCAATTTTCCCAGTGGTCCAGAAGACGGTGACTGTAAGCACACGTTGTCAGCGAGCGTGTGCTCTGTAAAGACCATGGTCCTGAAGACAGGACGCTGGGGGGGCACGCAAATGGGGTGCGTTCCCTGGTGAGTCATGGCAGAGACCCAGGGAGGGGGCACTACTAATGGCAAACATGAGATGTGAACGTGAAATGACACGTTCCTCCAGTTTCACCAAGGTTTTACTTTCTTTTAATATTCAGAACAGCTGGGAATCTGGCCAGAAAAGCGCTCTAAAGCCTCCTGTCATAGCACTGAAACTGGAAAAAAATTCCTGGAGCCCTTTCGTTGAAAGAATCTTATTAGGGTTAGAGGGGAAAGTGTGAGAGGGGAGGGCAGAGAGGAGAGATGAACCACGGAGGGGAGGGGTGGGGAACTCTTCTCTGTTGATCTAGGTCATCCTTGGGGTAAAATGTTGAATAAATCTACACTTTAATTTTTAATGCATATATCAAGGCCAAGTATTAGGTTGTTTTAAATGAAAAGAGCAAATTCTAACATTCATTATGATCTTGCTTTGGCAAAAACAGTTACTGGAATATATACATATATGTGTTTGATTCTAATGAACCAATATTGTAAGATATAGATTCTAAATACAAAATTAAATATCATATATGACATATCTAATATGTACTACATACAGTAGCTATATGTTATATATGCCATATATAGTGTGGGCTATATATATAGTAGTTATATGTTAGATTGTATATTCTAACTATAGCCATGAAATTAGAATAAAAATAGAACTAATTTTTTCCATTCTCCTATATTTTAAACAACTTCTATAAAAATTCTACATCATTTTGTAATCATATTCAGGAGTTGTTAAATCTTTAAACAGTTTGGGTGGTTCAGTGGGAAGCCCGCCCAGTATTTACTGCTCTCACTTGAAGTGTGGTCCCAAATCATCCCTCAGAGTAAGGCCCTTATTGAGGCTATGAGGATGGACAGACCTCTTTCTGTTCACTGCCAGCACAGTGAGGAGAAGGGGTCAGGTGCACCTTCCACTCTTCAAATGCTTGCAAAGGGGTCTTCCTCTCATCTTCAGAGTGGGGCCTTGGGGGGATGGCCAGAGCTGTTGTACAAGCACCTCCCCCTAAGTCATCCGTCTGTCTCTCATCTTCTGCCAACAGGCTGTCCCTGGCTTCCTGGAGCTGCAGGCTCTGGATAAGCAACCGACAAGCTTCCAAGTCAGCTTCCCACACTTTTCCAAGCAGTGGACACTTGCAGCTAAGGCAGAGAAGAAACAAAGGCATAAAAATTAATTCAGTGATGTTTCGTCATACCAAACCAATAGCTTGTCTACCTGGCTAAAAGTTAGAGTTAACAAGTTAAGTTTACATAGTGATGGATTATTTCAACCAGAAGATTCAGAAGGGCCAAATCTGTTTACCATCAAATAACAGTGAAATAAGTATAGTCCTTCTTAGCTACTTGGTCTGTAAGGCTATCCAAGATCCTAAATATTTTTCCAGACTCAGTGGCCCAATACAACACCCCCACTCATGTCTGTGCTCTAGTCCTGCTGCCTTAATTTGAGTCCCCAGACCTGCCCAACTCCCCCAGGGTAAGTACTTTTTCATGTGCTATTTCATCTGCCTAGATTGTCCCTCCCCCACCATTTTCCCTTACTAAACCACACTCACCCAGGTAACACAAATGAGTGAAGCAGTGCAGGGGTAATATAAACCATAACAACTGATATTCAGCCTCAGTGGCAGAAAGCAATAGAGAGAAGTGAACTCTTGCTAGTAGAAAGGACATATCCCTGCACAGGGAGCCCTTCCTCCGCTCAGGGCAACTAAAGCTATGAGGAATGTAGACTCAACGCTCACAAAACATTTTGACTTTCATGGAAAGCCAAAAAAAACCCCTGAAATTTTAAATGAAAGTATGTATTTTTCATCCATTCATTCAGCTTCAGGCTAGATATTTTCTATACACCTATCTTCCATTTAATAATCCTTCCTTCTACTGTGTCTAATCTGCTATTCAATTTATCTCTGTGTTCTAAATTTTAGTTACTTTATTTTTCAGTTCTATAATTTCTATTTGATTTTTTAAATATATTTCAGTTCTCTGCTGAAATTATCCATCATGTCCTCTATCTTCCTCAACATATGAATCATCATTATTTTAAAGCCTGTACCTGTAAATGATGAATCCAGAAGTAAAAGAGAAAGAATGAGACAGAAGCAATATTAAAAGAGCTAGTGTTGAGAATTTTCAAATAATTGACAAGAGACATCAAACTACACATTCGGGTAGCACTACAATCTCAAAGCAGGGAAAATCAAACTAAAAAACACACCTACGTTCATCTTAGTGAAACTTCTGGACAACAAAGACAGATCAAAACTCTTAAAAACAGCTAGTGGAAAAAAAGACATTCACTTCAAGGAAGTATATCGGTGACAGAAATGGTGGATGCCAGGAGGTAATAAAGCAACATCTTAAAAATCATGGAAAAAAACCTAACAATCTATAAATCACACAATTATTTTTAATTTCCTTCAAAAATAAAAGTAAAAGAAAGATATCTTCAAATAAATAAAACTGAAAGAATCCATATCCATAACAAAGGAAATGATCCCAGCTGGAAGCAAGGACATGCATAAGGAATGAAAAACAATGGGAAGAGTAAATGTGTGGGTAAATTTAAGTGGCTGTTGATATAAAAAACAGTAATAATAATTTCTTTTGTGATCTAAAATATATGAAGAATTAAAATACATGCTAGCCAGCACAAAGAGAAGGAGGGAGTGAAAGGAATTAAAATAGTTTCAGTTCCTTGTGTTGTCCAGAAAGTAGTAAAGTGCTCATTTGTATTAAATTTTAAAAAGTCATGGATTCATATTGAACCCCTTATGGTAGTCATAAAACAGAAAAATTAAAAGAATGTATAACTAACAAGCTTGGGAGAAATGTTTTTAAATTAAAAAATACTTAAATATTGGTTTAGTGAAAGCAATAAAGAAGACAGGAATGAATGTGATACAGATAGGGAAAATGGCAAAATAGAACTATTTATTCCCTAATATATTAGGAATTACATTAAATATAAATAGATACTGTATTTAAAAGTCAAAGATTTTAGACTAGAATAAAAAATTCAAAATCTAATTACATGTTGCTTACAAGAGACATACATAAATATAAGGATACAAACAGGTTGCAGACAAAAGGATGGAAATATGTCATGAAAGCATTAGTGATAAAGTGTAGTGGGGAAAGGACAGTCTTCTAAACATATGCACTACGTCAGCTGGATATCACTATAGGAAAAAAAACCAAATTCATGATTACTGGCTCATACCATGCAAACATCAATTTCAGGTGGATTGTTGATCAAAATGTGAAAAATAAAGGAATAAAACTTCTAGAAAATAATTCAGGCATACCTTGCTTCATTTTATTGCACTTCACAAATAGTGATTTTTTTTCTTTGCAAATTGAAGGTTTGTGGCAACCCTGCATCAAATAAGTCTATCAGCACCATTATTTTAATAGCATTTTCTTATTCCATGTCTCTGTGTCACATTTTAGTAATTCTTGCAATATTTCAAACCCTCCACCAGCAAAGAGTTTCAGCAAACTCGCTGAAGTCTCAGATGATGGTTAGCATTTTTAGCAATACAGTATTTTTTAATGAAGTTATGTATATACATTGTTTTTTAGACATAATGCTCTTGCACACTTAATAGACTACAGTATAGTGTAAACACTGAGAAACCAAAATATTCGTGTGACTTGCCTATTGCAATATTTGCTTTATTGCCATGGTCTGGAACCAAACCTGCAATATCTCTGAGGTATGCCTGTGTAGGATAATATCTTTATGACTTTATAGTAAACAAAGATCTCTCAAACAGGATATAAAAAGTACTAACTATAAAGAAAACAAATGATAAATTTGACTATTAATATAAAGAACTTACATTCATCAAAAAAAACCACTGAGAGAATGAAATGGTAAGCCACAAAGAGGGAGAAGTTATTTGTAATACATGTAACCAATGAAGGACTGCTTCTGGAATATAAACAGGAATCCTACAAAACAATAAGAAAGAGACAGACAACCCAATTTTTTTAAAGGGCAAAGACTTGAACAGACACTTCACAAAAGAAGGCATCTAAATGGCCAATAAATACCTTATGAAAAGATGCACCATGCCATCAACCATCAGGAGAATGCACATTAAACTACAGTGTGATGTATTGCACATCATCAAGATGGCTAAAATCTAAAAGCCTGACAATACCAAGTGTCAGAGAAGGTAAAGAATGATTAGTCCTCTCCTATACTGCTGATGGGACTGTACATGAACACAGTGTCTTTGAAATCTCTTTGACAGATGTACTAATGTTGAAAATATGTCGATCACATGACCCAGCACCACGACTCCTAGGTTTATACTCATGAAACGCACATATTCTCATTGTTCGCAGTCGTCATGTTCCGTAGTCACCATGAGCACTGAATGAGCGGATACTGAACCACTGCTCTCAGGGGAAATGGAGGGTTAGCTTCCCGTGAGCCTTTGGTTACAACATTATCATTAACTGATCAATATATAACCTTGTTTTATGTGTGTTCCTGTTTAAAAACACCTTATTTAATATATACTGTTGATTCACTAACACTGGACTCATGGTCAGAGCACTGTAACTCAGGCCTGAACAAAGCTTACGAAACACATATGTTCTCCGTACGACACATCACAGCCTTCCTGCCCTCAGGAACACCAGAGAGCACTTCAGCACTGTGCTGGGGAGGGGGCCATTTGAACAGCAAAATCACCAAGAAAAAAGCACAAAGATGTGAAAAACATGGCATTAACTAGAGAGCAAAAAGGGCACTTGTCTGGAGTATGAAAACTCTAACGAGGAAACAGAGCACTGCCTTGTTCGACCTCAGCTGGGATCGTGCACATCAGGTGACTCAAATTTTTGGCCACTCTGGGCACGTCCATGAATGACAGGGAAAGCTCTGCAGGTACTGATTTGGGAGTTACGAATAAATTTTAGTAAGTAGACAAACTCACGAACACAAAATCCACCAATAATGAAGATCAACTCTATATATGTATGATTGGACAACATTATTTGTAACAGCCAAAACCTGGGAGGGAAAACAAATGGCCATAAATAGAAGAGTGGATAAATTGTGGAATGTCCCATTCATTGGAATTTTTGCAAAGAAGATGAACAAATTAGTACCATCTGCAACAATATGGATGAATCTCAAAAACATAAGGTTAGACAAAAAGGCAAAGAGGAGGCACCATGATTCCATTTATTTTATGTTTTTAAATATGCAAAACTAATTCATGGTGTTAGACATCAGGATAGTGGCTTCTCTGGGAAGAAGAGGGGTAATGACGGAAGAGGCATAAGGAGGGCTGCTGGTGTAACTAGAAGTGCTTTATTTTTCTATGGTGGTGAGTAGGTTCATTTTGTGAAAATTCATCAAGCATTATATTCACAACGTGTGCACTTTCTGATTGTGTTATATGCCAGTCTAAAATTTAAAAAAGAGGGGAATTCCCTGGAGGTCCAGTGGTTAGGGATCCACACTTCCACTGCAGGGGGTACAGGTTCAATCCCTGGTCGGGGAACTAAGATCCCACATGCTGCGCGGCGCAGCCAAAAACAAACAAAGAAAAAAACCCAACAACAGTAACAGCAAAAAATAATCCTAAAGTAATAAAAAGAGAGAAAGAGAACACAGATATCTGAGCCATGTTCTGGAGCAAGAGAGCAGGAATGGGGTCTGGTACACATGAGAAGAGACCATCCTTATTAGAAAAACTGGACTCTATTGTCCAGTTTCCTAATTGTAGCCAATCTGATACATGACAAATGGCATCTTGTTTGAAGTTGTGTTTCTCCACTACAATCGCTTCACAGCCACTCAGATTTCCTCCTGTGAATTGTCTTTACCTATCCATTGCCAGTTTATTCCTGCCTTGGGTTCCCCATCCTTTTCCTAAGGCTTTTGTTGAAGAAAGCATTTTATTGCCAGTTCAATATCTTTAATTTTTATAGTCTACTGACCTTCTGTTTCTTCTTGTATCCAGTTTAACAATTTATATCTTTTAGAGAAATCGATCCATTTTCTCACGGGTTTCATATGTACTGTAATGTTTGTTCAGAAATTTAAAAATTATTTTTTTTAATTAATTAATTAATTACTTTTTGGCTGTGTTGGGTCTTCGTTGCTGCACGCGGGCTTTCTCTAGTTGCGGTGAGCGGGGGCTACTCTTTGTTGCAGTGCATGGGCTTCTCATTGCGGTGGCTTCTCTTGTTGCAGAGCACGGGCTCTAGGTGCACGGGCTTCAGTAGTTGTGGCACGTGGGCTCAATAGTTGTGGCTCGTGGGCTCTAGAGCACAGGCTCAGTAGTTGTGGTGCACGGGCTTAGCTGCTACGCGCCATGCGGGATCTTCCCGGACCAGGGCTTGAACCCGTGTCCCCTGCACTGGCAGGCAGATTCTTAACCACTGCACCACCAGGGAAGCCCTAAAAATTATTTCTAAAATCACTTGTCTCCATAGACATTTCTCCTTTTCATTCTGTACTTTATTTAAATATTTATTTACCTCTTCTCTGATTTATCTTGTTCAGTCTTATCAGAGGCTTGCTAGCTTATTAATCTTTTCAAAGAACAACCTTTTGCTTTGTTAATCTTTGTTACTGATTTTTGTTCTCTATTTCCTTGATTTCTGATCTTATCTTTATATTTACTTTTTTGTCATTCTTTAGATTTATTATCTTTTTATTAGCTTCTGCTGTTAAATGCTTGTTAGTTTTCTTTCTTTGATTTTCCTCTCTTACTACTTAATTTTTAGTTAATGTATTTAAAGCTCTAAATTTTCATCTGAGTAATACTTTAATCATCTCCAATATTTTTTTCTTTTATTACAAAATTTTTTTTAGTTTTAAAATTATTAAAATATTTTAAATATACAGAAAAATATGGAAAACTTAACAAACACTTGTATACCTACCATCAAACTTATTCATTTTCATATTTTTCTGTAATTGAATTCCAGAATTGGCAACATTATTGTCCCCAAAATTTTACATATAGTGCTAGTTTGTCTGATATTATAATTGTTACCCCAATATTCTTTTTTAAAAAAAATTTTTATTTTATTTATTTATTTATTTTTGGCTGTGTTGGGTTTTCGTTTCTGTGTGAGGGCTTTCTCTAGTTGCGGCAGGCGGGGGCCACTCTTCATCGCGTTGCGCGGGCCTCTCACTATCGCGGCCTCTCTTGTTGCGGAGCACAGGCTCCAGACGCACAGGCTCAGTATTTGTGGCTCACGGGCCTAGTTGCTCCGTGGCATGTGGGATCCTCCCAGACCAGGGCTCGAACCCGTGTCCCCTGCATTGGCAGGCAGATTCTCAACCACTGCGCCACCAGGGAAACCCCCAATATTCTTTTAGTTCCACTTTTCCTGGCTTATATTTTTACCACACTCTATGTTCAACTTTATTTTTACTTTTTTTTTTTCAGAAATGAATGCAATACAAAACATTTGGCTGAATTTTATAAAAATCCATTCTGGAATTTAATCTTTGGGATTACTGGCTTTAACCCAGGTGTTGTAATTACTGTTTAATTGTTGCTGTTTTTGTGATATATTACAACTAAGATTTCTAATTTTTAAAAGTTATATGTCTTTGTTTCTTTTTTCCTACCTTCCTTTTTCTTTCTATTAATTCACATAAAATTGTGAGAAAGAATACAGAGAGATCCATGTATCCTTTAGTCAGTTTCCCACAATGGTAACATCTTGCAAAAATATAGTACAATATCACAACCAGGGAATTGGCATTGGTGCAATCCACTGATCTTATTCAGATGTCCTCTCTTGTGTGTGTGTGCATGTGTATGTCTATAGTTCTGTATAATTTTATCCCTTGTGTAAGCTCATGTATCCACCACCACATTCAAGGTACAGAACAACTCCACCACCACAAGCATCCCTATATGCTGTGTTATAACCACATCACTACTTCCCACCCTGACCCCCATCCCTAGTGTCTGGAAACCACTACATCTGTTCCCCATTTCTAAAATTTTGCCATTTCAAAATATTATATAAATAGAATCATAAATAATGCACCTTTTGGAATTGGCTTTTTTCATTCAACACAGTTCCCTGGAGATTCACATACCAAGAGTTTATTCATTTCTGTTGCTGAGTAGTGTGCCATGCTCTGTCTGGACCACAGTTTATTCAACCATTCACCCACTGAAGGACATCTGTGATGTTCCCAGCTTGGGAATATTATAAATAAAGTTGCTATGAACATTTGTGTGCAGGTTTTTGCGTGAAATTAAGTTTTCATTTGTCGTCTGAGGGACTTGCAGTAGATCAGGGGCGGAATGAGGCTACCTGGGCTGCACTTTAGCAAACGTTCACCACCCCCTCATTCTATCCCCATCCCATCTGCAAGGTGATACATTTGTGTGTATCTCGAGGCCATATTTTAGTTCTAGATTTTTACTAAGATACATTTTTGTTTTATTTGTAAGCTCTCTATCTCCTCAACAGTAAAATTTACTAAAGTTTCTTTCATATACTCTCTCACATAACTCACACTGCCCTCCTGAACTTACTTTTCATTTAAAACTTTTTTTTTTTTAGTGGTTTGAGAGATGGCCTATTTATTTATTTATTTCTGGCCAGGTTGGGTCTTCGTTGCTGTGCACGGGCTTCCTCTAGTTGCAGCGAGCGGGGGCTACTCTTCGTTGCGGTGCGCAGGCATCTCGTTGCGGTGGCTTCTCTTCTTGTGGAGCACAGTCTCTAGGTGCGTGGGCTCAGTAGTTGTGGCACACGGGCTTAGCTGCTCCACGGCATGTGGGATCTTCCCCGACCAGGGCTTGAACCCATGTTCCCTGCACTGGCAAGCGGATTCTTAACCACTGTACCACCAGGGAAGCCCTGTAAATCTTTTAAGAACTTACAGGTCTGAGAACATCTTTATTTCACACTCAAACTCTAAATAATGGTTTGGCTTAATATTCTGCCTTCTTGCCTTCTATGTTGTTATTGAAAAGTCTGAGATCTAATTCTTATCCCTTTCTAGATGATCTGCCCTTAGAAATTTCTTTTATCTTTGTTATATATAAATTTTAATTACAACCTATTGACCACCCCACTCTTTTCTATTCTGTTAGAGTTATTAAGCCTATCGGTAAAAGGTCTTATAGCTTTTCCTTTTTTCTGGGCAACTTTCAGTCATTAGTCCCTCAAATATTTCCTCTCTTGCCTCTATTAATTGTTTTCTTTTCTTCTGGCATTTTTTTTCATATGAACTTTGATCAAATAATCCTATTCTGTACATTGCTTAACTTTTGTTTTTTTTCCTTCTCTCTGTTTCTCAGGCCCTCAGAGTTTTTGAATGGTCGTCTGGCTCACTAGTTGGTTCTTCAACAGAATCCACCTGGCTGTTCAACCCATTTACTGAGACTTTTTTCAGTTTTTACATTCTGCCTTCTCTGAATTTCCATTTGGGTTTCTTTGTAACTTGCTGTTTTACTTCCTATCTCCAATATCTTCCCTTATCTTTGGGAAATACACGATACATCTATTGAACATCTTGTGTCTAATTACACTTCATCAGGTAAGAGTCCTTCCATTGTTGTAGTTCCTTTATAGCAGTTGCTCCCCTAAGAAGTCTTGTGTATTTTCCATATGAGTTCATGCTTCCTTAGGCATATTAACCACTTTGGCTGCTGATGGGTCTTTGGAGAAGGGGATAATGCCAAGGCCCTAACTTGTGCCCAACCTAGTAGGTTTATGTGGTGGGAGGGTGGGACATCGTCTCAGGGAAAAGAACCTCTGATGGAATAATCTGTACGTCTGTGCTTGAAGAAATACATAGATTCCCTCAGTTGTAATTATCTACCCCTCATGGAACTGGGAGGTCTGGAGGAATGCTCAAGATCCAAGCTCTCCCATGGTGGCTCCTTTGAGGCTGGTCTTCTAGTCCTACTTCCCCTGATTCACTGGCTAGCAGGTGCTTGTGTCTTTCCAGAAGCAACGCAGTGGGCACTGGCCTTCCCAAGCAATGTGGGAGAAAGAAAGGGGCATGCCCGAAAACCTCTCCTCCACTTTATCATCTGTTTCTTCCCCACATGGAGACCAAATCATTTTCAGTTGCCCAGGGGGTTCTCAGATATTTTTTATTATTAACTTGTCAGATCCATCAGCATCTCTCTGATTTCTCATGGTGTGTGCAGGGCTGGATTGAAGGGAAACAGCCAGCAGCCGACCTCTCATAAATTTCCTAAGGGAAAAGAGTTTGCTCATTTTGTAAATAATTTTCTACATTATAGTGATTTGAATACTGTAACTTTGTGTCCATTTTCTTTTTGATGAGATATAGTATGTGTGGTCTTTGAGTGAAAGTGAAAGATATTTATCCTGAAATATCTATTAGAATGCGTATGTCAAAGTTTGGAAACCAATTTTAGAGACACATACTGAATGGTGAGTAAATCACTGTAGATATAAAATTGCAGTGCTTCATTATAGCTCATGTAATAATGTCATGAAGCTTTAGATTTTTAAAATATCTTCTTACTGAATCCATTTGTAATAAAGAGAGTGGTGGCTAATTTCAGAGTCTTGCAATGTTTTGCTATTCCTGTTCAGAAGAAGAATTAGGTCTTTAGTAATAATCCCTTAAATGAATGACTTACAGCTATTTGAGCTATGTGAGATCTTTGGTGATGTTTTCATAACTAATAATGAGGCAATTTGAAGATACAATTTCAGTGTTTGGGAGAAAGTTCTTGAATAGAGAATTGAGATTCATCATTTCTGTTATTCCTCCCAGTAAAAAGTTAAATGAGGTCCAAGAGAGATCATCTGATTGTGGCTTGAATCCTCATGAAACTGAGGCATGAGTGTGTTATTTACAGAGAATGATGTTAATAGAGGGGGGTAGGCAGGAAATTTGTGGGCAAGCTTCTATCCATTTTAGAAATGGAAATACTGAATTCTAACACAGACACCTACAATTTCAGTTCTTCTTACCAAACTCTCTTTCCTGACTTATTAATATTTTCACTTAAAGAGTATTATCGGGCTTCCCTGGTGGCGCAGTGGTTGAGAATCTGCCTGCCAATGCAGGGGACACGGGTTCGCGCCCTGGTCTGGGAAGATCCCACATGCCACGGAGCGACTGGGCCCGTGAGCCACAATTACTGAGCCTGCGCGTCTGGAGCCTGTGCTCTGCAACAAGAGAGGCCGCGATAGTGAGAGGCCCGCGCACCGCGATGAAGAATGGCCCCCACTTCCCGCAACTGGAGAAAGCCCTCACACAGAAACGAAGACCCAACACAGCCATAAATAAATAAATAAATAAATAAATAAATAAAATATTAAAAAAAAAAAAAAAAAAAAGAGTATTATCATTTTGGGACTTCCCTGGTGGTGCAGTGGTTAAGAATCCGCCTGCCAATGCAGGGGACACGGGTTCGAGACCTGGTCCGGGAAGATCCCACATGGCGTGGAGCTACTAAGCCCATATGCCACAACTACTGTGCCTGCGCTCTAGAGCCCGCGAGCCACAACTACTGAAGCCTGTGCGCCTAGAGCCCATGCTCCACAACAAGAGAAGCCACTGCAATAAGAAGCCCGCGCACCGCAATGAAGAGTAGCCCCCGCTTGCTGTAACTAGAGAAAGCCCATGCACAGCAACGAAGACCCAATGCAGCCAAATTAATTAATTAATTAATTAAAAAAAAAAGAGTATTAGCATTTTACCTCATTCTTTAGAAACTTTGAAAATAACCAGGTCTTTTTCTATAACTACGATGGAGGAAACTATCAAACTGATATGTGAATGCCCAATGGTACTAAGCTTTCAACTGCAAACTGCTTAAACACTACTAGTTCTCATGTGTCTAAAATCTTTCCATTCCTTGGGCAACAAAGATTTAATCTCCAATTTTTAAAATTTGTTTTTCTTAGAAATATTTAAATTTTATTCCTTTGTCTTTTATTTTCCAAGAAAGAAGATTAACACAATTCTCCCCTGAACAAAGACTTTTGGATATTTTAGCCCGCTTCCCAGAATGCCATCTGATAATATGACAAGAGGAAATGTAGTGTATGAAAAAGTGTTTGTCTAGGATACTGTAGTGGGCACTGTTGTTTTCTGAGCCAATGCCCCTTCTTCTTTTTACCCTTCCTAACAGAACTCGGGGAGTATTCAGGTAACCAACTCTCCCTCCTTGGGACTTATTGGATGGTAACCCCACCCTAGCTCCTCAGCTAGACTGTGATTAGAGGAAAATAGTTGACCTATGATATTCTACTGGACAAGCCTTTATGGTCCAGGGGTTGGCAATCCCAGATAGCTGAACTTAGCTCAATCAGACCATGTTCTGTGGCCCATGTTGGGGTGCTGGTGGGCGGGGAATAGTTTTTACTTTCTCTCCCAAAACAGCAATGAACAAAGAAACCACTGTATCTATCTTGTGACCCTAATGGAAGCAGCCTCCAAGCAAAGCTGATGCATTGTGAATGGAATTGGCTGAAAAGGAAAGAATCTGGGTTTTTGATGACAAGTCTTAGTTGCTGAAGCAACCAATGCAGGTGTCCATTCCTATTTTTGTTTAAGCCATTTAGAGCTGGTGTGCCTATTAGTTGTGGCTGAACAGAGCTGATTCAGCCAAAATCAGATGACTTTGATGGGAGTTTAGCCTCTGCTACAAAGTTGGTGACCTTTGAGAAGTACTTTCTCTCCATTTGAGTTTCTATATTTGTAAAATAATATCTCATGTCTATCTCAGTGGATGGAGTATAAAAAGGAAGATACAAAATGATATATATAATATATAAAAGAGCAACAGTAGTAGAAAAAGTATATAAGTTCTCAAATCTTGAATACTAGTAGGCACTAATAAAATGAAAATCAGTCTTAAATGTGCATGTATGGTGGCCAAGGTGTGACCACTGTGGTCCATATTTATTTATTATTCTATTATTATGTAAGAAATATAGATTGGGTGAGACCAGCAATTAATTCCATCCAAGAGTAAACGTTCCAACGATAATAAAATATATTTTGCAGAAGCGTAGTGCAGTCACTCATCCCCATCATCCTCATCATCCCCATAATCCTCAACATCCCCATCATCCTCACCACCTTCATCATCCCCATCATCCCCATCACCCCCATCACCCCCACCATCCTCATCACCCCCATCATCCCCACCATCCCCACCATCCCCATCATCCCCATCATCCCCATCACACTCATCATCCCCACCATCCCCACCATCCCCATCATCCCCATCACCCTCATCATCCCCATCATCCCCATCACCCCCACCATCCCCATCACCCCCATCATCCCCACCATCCCCACCATCCCCATCATCCCCATCATCCCCACCATCCCCATCATCCCCATCACCCTCATCATCCCCACCTTCCCCACCATCCCCATCATCCTCAACATCCCCATCATCCCCACCATCCCCATCACCCTCATCATCCCCACCATCCCCATCATCCCCATCACCCTCATCACCCTCATCATCCCCACCATCCCCACCATCCCCACCATCCCCATCATCCCCACCATCCCCATCATCCCCATCACCCTCACCATCCCCACCATCCCCATCATCCTCACCATCCCCATCATCCCCATCATCCCCATCATCCTCACCATCCCCATCATCCCCATCACTACCATCATCATCACTACTGTTAATTAACAGTGATTGGTCAGGAGCTGTTCTTAAAGTTGTTAATCCTCCAAATAACCTTATGAAGTAGATAGTATTGCAACATTGTGGCAGCTTAAAATCACAATTCAAATTCTTTGACATTCCTACAATTGAGAGGTGGAGTCTTAGTCCTCTCCTCTTGATTCTGGGCTGCCCTTGATTCTGGGCTGTGACTTTCTTGTAACCAACTGATTCTAGGAAAGGTCATGCAGCTTCCACCAACTCTTCTGGGACACCTGCCCTGAGGGAAGCCAGCTGCCAGTCAAGAATTCCATCTGTCCTGAGATCCATGCCAAGGAGACCACATGCAGTTGCTTGGTCAACGGCACCGGCTACGATCGCAGCTGACGTCACTCTCAGCTGCCAGTCATGTGCGTGAGGCATCTTCCTGTCCAGCTGAGCTGACATGACTGCAACCTCAGTTTCATGACCACAACCCCTAGTGAGAACTGCCCAGCCATGCCCTTCCCGAGTTATGACCTACAAAATTGTAAGCAAAGTAAGATGATTGTGCTGGGACAGACCTCCACTTTACAGGTGAGAAAATTAAGGCATCCTCAAAAGCCAAAGATACATTCTGACCATGAGTCTGCTCAGTTCCCTTTCCTTTGTGGATAAGCCAATCAGCCACGAATTTTAGAAGGCTTTTCCAACTTTGCAGCCTCTTTAAAACTCTAAGCAACAAGTTACCTTTTTTCCCCCTTACATCACCCAGTTGTAAACACCCAGATAAAGAAGGAAAGAGAATACAATCAGAAACAACTAGGTAGATAATTATCTGGAACAACTGAACGCTCAGTTTTAGAACATGAAGTCAAAGTCATCAGGTATCTCCATCAACCCAGCTCCTCCTCTTAATCTCTCTATTTATATTCATGGTCTCTTATTCCTGCCTTATGTGTTGCTCTTGCACCATTAGAATTCAATCCTTTGAGAGCAGCAGTCCTGTCTACTGTGCTGACTGCTCTGTTCCCAGCGCCCAGCCCATTGACAGGTACTAGGACTCAACACGTGCTGAGAGTAAGTTGACTGCGTACATGTCAATCTCAGCTGACATGTACACACTGCTATATTCAAAATGGATAAGCAACAAGGACCTACTGTATAGCACAGGGAACTCTGCTCAATGTTATGTAACAACTTAAATGGGAAAAGAATTTGGAAAAGAATAGATACAAGTATATGTATAACTGAACCACTCTGCTGTGCACCTGAAACTATCACAACATTGTTAATCAACTATACTCCATTATAAAATAAAAAGTTAAAAAAAAGTAAATTGATTAATACAACACTGCAAATCAACTATACTTCAATTTTTTTAAAAAAAAAGAGTGAATTGAGTGAAGGCCAGAAATCATGGTCATTTTCAACATTTTTCTTTCCCTCCATCGAACTGTAGATCATAAATGGAGAACATTGTTCAGGTCTATTCTTCTCCTTGTTGACTCTACCCCAAATTAAGCAATTCATTTCTTCACCCCTGCAGTTAATGATGAGGCTTTCAGCCTTCAGACATTTCACTCTTCCAATCTATCCCGTCTATTATTGCTCTAAAAACGTTAGTGGCTTTCACTGCTTGCCAGATGGAAAGCCAAGTCCCTCAAGGCCTTTCACCAGTCGACCTCAGCTCTGCTCTGATGCCTCCCCACAGCTCTCCTGTGTGTTCCTAGATGACACCCAAGTGGACCACTTGCCCTTCCCAGGACAAACGGAGAAGTTTCTAACTTCAGACGACTACTTCCCTGACTTTTCTTTTCCAAAATCCCCACCCATTAAAAAGCCAACCAATTCATCAAGGCCCATCTCAAATGTCACTTTAGTAAAGAACTCTTCCCTGATCCCCACACCATATATAGTCTCCATTCTCTGAACTCCTATGGCATTTTATAGTACTTTTAAGACAGTTATTATATTCCTCCTTGATGTCTGGGTTTTATGTATGTATACCTTCTACTGTAGGTACTTAATGAGGTTTGAGAATAGGTCATACTCATTTCTTTAATCCTATGAATCATATGGTCTAGCAAGGTATTAACCATGATAGAACTCAGTAAGTATTTAATTAACTGAATGAACTTTCAGGGAAGTTACACTTAAAGGACTCCTCCAATTTGAAGCAGATAAAACAATTAAGTTAAAAAATACCCATCCTAATAAAGGTTAATAGGGGAAAAGCTTTCCTGATAAGTGATCCCAGTAGACTGACTACATTAAAAATTAAAGTCAGAGTAAAATCTCAATATGCCACTCAACTGTGCCAGTGTTGCATTGTTTTCTAAGCTGTTCAATGACTAAATGGAAATTTTAAATCATTTGACTACAATTTTAAAGTGGGGAAGACACAAAAACCTGGAAGTCAAACAGGAAAAAAAGTGACAAATCTGGATACATATAAATTTCAACTTCTACACAGTAAAAAATGCCATAAATGAAAATCAATATACAAATGACCTATTAGGTAAAAATATTTCTAATATACAGCATAGTCCAAGAGTCAAATTCCTTAACTTTCAAGGAAAATCAATAAGAAGAAAAACAAACATCCCAAGAGAAAATAGGCAGAATAAGCAGAAGAAGAAATACAAATGGCCAAAAAATATATAAAAACATAATCAGCCACATTCAAGGTAAAGATGTGCAAATCAATCATTACCCTTTTTTAGGAAAGTCATTTGGCAATGCTTGTTAAGATTAAAAGAGCACATGGTCTTTGAGCTAGCTATTCCACTTTGAAGCATGTACCCTACAGGTATATTCAGACAAGAAAAAAGAGCTGTGTGAAAAAGTACAGTAATTGCATCACAAGAAAAAACTGGAAACAACCAAAGGGAGAAAACAAATCAAGCAAAGTTATTGTTACACACCGTGCAACCATTCACAATAGGAGGCTAAGCTAAGCCTCTTAAAATGGAAAGGCTTCCAAAAAGAATTAAACGAAAATAGGTAAAGCACAGAACAAACAGTATTCTGTTAAGATCTCATTTGAGTTTTTAAAAATAACAAAAGGGCAGGCATATACATCCATATATGCCTATGCATGAGTGAAGTATTTCTGGAAGGATATACTTGAAACTGTTTCCTCATAGTTGGGGGAGGGACAGAGGATTTTCTTTATATTTTACCACTTTCTGCTGTATTCTTTCTTTCTTCCTTCCTTCCTTCCTTTCCTTCTTTCCTTCTTTCTTTCTTTCTTCCTTTCTTCTTTCTCCTTCCTCCCTTCCTTCCTTCCTTTCTTTCTTTCTTTTTTCCTTTCAAATAAACCACATGCATACTTTACTTTTATAACAAGAAGGAAATTTAAATTATTTTTGAATTTGTCCACTTCTTTTCCTTTGGCCTTTTTGCCAAAATTTGCAGCCTTACCTTTGGTACTAAACGTCCCCCTTTGCAGAGTCCCTGTCATGGTTTGTGGGGACATGTCTGATCAGTGGCAGTTGTGGAAAGGGCTTCTAAATCAGAGCTCTTCAGAAGTAAGAGAGCTACACTGAGTCCTGAGAGCCACAGGATAAGTGTAAACACATGCCCACACCGAGGGCAGACAAGGAATTTTAAAGAGAAACAGGAGCAAGACGGGAAGAGAGAGTGCCTGGTAAATCGCATCCCAGCTTATCTCCTGGGCACTTCCAGTAGCTCAACTTGAAAAGAAAAGGAGCCAGACCCCACCCTGTAGGTGAAAGCTATTATTCTTCCCGCCTCTCAGAAGAGGCGCCTTCCCAAAGACAGCTCAGAGGTGGGATGGCAGAGGGACCTGCCAAAGAGCTCCCACCTGAACGTTTTATGGGACAAACGTGCAGCCAGAGAGTCAAGGAGCTGGGGCGTCCACGCAGCTCTGCAGACACGTGCCTCTGGCCGTACAGAAAAGAAAACAGAGAAACGTCCCCAGACTGTGTTCCATCAAGAACAGTAAAAGCTCCTTGGGAACGAGTGATGCCGTGATGCCGCGAGGCCCAGCCTGGTGATGATGTCGGCTCAGCGTGAGAACCGTGGGGACACAGGGGGGCTAGAGCCGCGAAGCTGTCAGCTCATCCTGTCATTGTGAACGCCTTCGGTGGGCTTTCCCTGGCGTCGGTCTTCTCTGTCCACAAACCACAGGAGGTGTAACGTGAGCTCCAAACAGACAACGATCACGGCTCCTGAGACAGCGAACAGCACACTTGCCAGGGACGGAGGCTTTGTATCTAACTTTGAAAAGGGAGCCCAGCCAGCCAGCTGCACCCTCGTCAGGGTGGCCACAGGCTGAGCCGCAGTCCCCAAAACAAAAGGCGTGATCAGTGTCTACCTCCAGCAAAAGGAGCTCAAACGAGACTTCGTCACAAATGACAGGCCACACGGGTGAGGAGAGGGCAGACGGAGACACCTGCGCGGTCCGACAGCACCAGGCACCCGGGAGGTGAGGCACGGAGGGGACGGGACGACAATACTGGCAGCGGCTGGTATACACCGTGTTCATCCTCCATTCGTGGTCCCGCAGCATTGTGCCCATACCTCTGTTTTGACGTGTATCCTAGATTGTAATCATCCACGTACATTTGCTCCCTCCCAAAGCGAGGACGCCTTCAAGGTCAGAGCGTGCCCTTGATAAGTCAGTGAGTGAAAACATTTCTCCCAGGGTGAGCTGCAGTCTGCCTTGTGCTTTCTTCAGGCCGCCATCAAGGCTGGAAGAAATCAAAGCCCAGAGCTCCCAGCGGGGTCTGCAGAATGGACGCCGCCAGCAGAAAGAGGAGGAAGACCTAAGAAGCCGTGCTCTCCGCTCAGGAGCCCATGCGCATGCGCAGGGGCCTTGGTACTGATACCTTTCAGCTGCTCCCACCGCAGGTTATTCTAAACCCCCTGGCATCCCGGCCCTAAACTAAGGAAGGAGAAAGCCAGAGAGCAGAGTGGTCCCACGAGAAGCATGACAGCAAGGGCTGGTAAACGAGAGCTGCAGGGGTGAAGGGGCTGGGGAGATGACAAGTGCCTACCTGCTCCTTAAATGTACAAGATCAGGCATCAGAGTGAAGGCTAGTCCATAGGACGACCAAGCAGCAACACGGGTCAGCAAGGCGGGGGGCCCATGGCCTCAGGGTTCCACCAGGCACGCCCCCAGATCCCCAGAGAGGGGTCTTACTGAAGTTCAGGGAACTGCACTCACTGAAATTCCCTGCAAAATCTTGAGTGTGGGTGCATTTGCATGGAAATAGGGTCCACAGATTTCATGAGATTCTAAAAAAGCCTTGTGATTTTAAAAAAGAAAAAAAGGGATTAATGTGCATATGAATCACTTGGAGATCTTGTTAAAATGAAGTTGTGGTTCGCACACCGGGATGGGCCTTAGACTCCGCCCTTCAACCAAATCTGGATGACTCTGATGTTGCCGGTTGACAGTCCACACCTTGAGAAGCAGGCACCTGACTGGGGAGCCCTACGTGCTGAAACCTGAAGCCTCCGGATGGACACGCCGCCGGCACCCACAGGATTCAGTGTGACACCAACTGATCTGGATGTTAGCACATGTGGCAAGAAACACCCGACACAAGACAAGCACAGACAGGTATTACTGGCACTTCCTAAACGCCTCTGGAGTTTAGGACCAGTTCATCATAAATATGGAAGACCTAGGAGACTGCCTTCCATCACTGCTGAAAAAAGAGAACCTGGAGTCCCAGGTGTCTGGGCCCTTCTCATTAGTTCAGAAGGAAATCCAGCAAAGAGAGAGTTTCCCCTCATTCTGGCTTTCACCGACCACCTCTGGGAAGCTGGCAAGAAAAGCAAGGATGGTCAAGTGACCTCATTTTGTTTATAGAGAGCGTGCGTGGTGCTGAATATCTATGCCTATGAAAGATCAGATTGAACCCTCCCGGGCAAACCGACGAAGCCCGGTGGGCAGCAAGTTCCACTGGCAAACACTGGCCATAGAGAGCGAGTCTTAGCCCTCTCGGCCTGGCTGGACTTTCGGCCACCAAGCAGGGCACTGAGGGCTGAGCAGTACTGAGATCCGGTCCTGAGACAGCAAGTCTGCCGGGGAAAGTAGAAAGCCCAGGATCTGACAGCCAAATTGTGCATCAGCAGCTCTATCCCCAGTACACAAAGTATCATAAAGACTGAAATCCAAATTGAAGTCTAAAAATAGCACAATGAAAATATTTCCTTCCTTCCCTCCACCAGAGAGCAAAGCAGCTGACATCAATATCCTCAGGGCACAACTGACTTCTCCGAGTTTACATGGAAAGAACGATTACACAACTGCCCTTTCTCACCATCAGACCTCCCGTCCCAGGAAATAAGGAAGGGAAAGCAATTACACTGTTGCTGAAAACCTATAATGGATATGTGATTACGATTATTAATGTGGAAAGAAAGAGACAGACTGCTGAGCTGCAAGCAACCACTAAGTGAATCTGCATGAGATTCCAAGAGGGGGATTAATTTTTTGTTTTCTTTTCATCTCTCAGCCAGTCATTGGAATGTGACCCCAAACTTGAAGCATGGCCTGTCACATCCTTATCAGTATTCACTGCCACTGCACTTTGGTCACATTATCTCCCCTGGATTTCCAAGTGACAGGCTCCTTGCTGTAGGGGATTGTTTTCTCTTTGCCTCTAAAGGGGAGGAGGGTGTGGCAGAGAACTGACTTGTCAGGTGCAGGAAATTAACTAATTTTCAAGACGACAGAAAAACATTTTGTAGCAAATATTTACTTCTCCGTCTCTTTCCTACTGATATCGAACATACATTATCTAATCCGGAGGATGCTGGATTTACAATCCCTCTGAACAAAGGGATGTTATGGCTCATTCTAAAGAAATAATGCTGTCGATTCCTTCAGCCCCTGGTGAGAACACTACTGCGGCAGGAAGTCCATTTGTCATGAAAGAATAGAATGGAGAGTGAGGGGTGCAGGTAGGGAGGAGAGTGTGAGATTTCTCTGACTTTATATGACACCCTGAAACCCCGTTCCCCTATACCACTTACCTATCCATCAAATTTCCAATTACTATCTGGCTCAAGGTCCATATAAACATGGCAGCTTCATCCAAAGTGGGCCATTAGAACTGGAGATGCCCAGGGGGGAAGGCTGGGAACAGGGATGCTGGGTGAGGAGGAGACCCAGAGGTCTCCTCTGGTGTGTATCAGAGGGTGTGTGTCACCCTCTCTGTGCCTGGTGGGGCTCTAGGCACTTTTCACGCATTATTTCATCCTGTTGTACGATTTCACCGTGAGGTGAGTATTACTACGACGATGCCCTCAACTTTACATGTCAGCACAGGGACTCGAGATTCTGCTGTTTGCTCAGAGTTACCCAGCTAGCTAGTTGCAGGAGCTGAGACTGAATGCCATCCCGATGACAAAACCCATGACCTGATGGCACAAGATTTTCACTCATTTTATGAGAAATATTTAGTCTCCCTTCTCCGCCTGGGAAACGCGATTTCCTATTCTATACGGAAACCAAACAAAACACAAAATACATTTCCTATGCTATACTGAAACCAAACATAATACACAGACTCATCTGACTGCTCTCAAATACACTGCATAAGACCCATAAAGCCACTCTTACTCTTAGGTAATTTTTTTGTGGTAGACCTTGCTCATTTTTTTGTGCAAATCTAGGAACCTTTCTCTTGAGATGACAAGAATAATCGTAGTTGTTGTAAATGGTAACAGACAAAATGGGCATTCATTATTATGTGCAAAACTGAGCATTTCCCTAGGCTGCCTGTCACAAAAACAAAGGTTTCAACTGAAAACTATTTAAAAATTCTATATACATACACACACATGCACATATGTGTTATGAAACACTTTTTTATCTAATCCTTATTATTCTTTCCCGGACTCTAATATTCAGCCTTTTTCAATAATAATAGCAATAATAATTATAATTATTATGTTATAAATAATATTATTATTGCAAATAATAATAATGGCAACAAACATTTACTGAGCATGTACCATCACTGGTGAAAACAGGCTTCACGTATCTCATTTAATCTGTGCAGTAGCTCTGTGAGGAACATTACTATTATATTTCTTTTTATAAACAAGAAAACAGTGAGATTAAATAATTTCCCAAGGTCACTAAACTAGAAAGGATAGAGGAGACCTGGATTAGATCATCTGACCCAGAACCATCTTCTTGGCGGTGCAACATCCTTCTTCCCAAACCCCCATCCGTCCGGGTCCTGGCCAGACGCTGGCCCTGAACCGACAACGTCTTGCTGTCACCAGCTGTCCTGGCCAGCTCTTCATCCAGCTCACGTGCTACCTTGCCACCTTCCCTTGACCCCCTCCACGTGCAGAACCAGCTGGCACTGTCACCTTGCCTTAGACCTCAAGAAGCAGCCGTGTCTCAGCCACGAGACAGCAAGCTCCCCCAGGGCAGGTCTCCCTTCCCTGCCCACCCAGCCCGGTGTTGGGTGCACTGTGAATGCTACACATTCCCATCCCACAAGCCCATCCACGGGGACCACGGTTCTGTCCCCTCCCCACCCAACAGTGACGAGAGAAACATTGTCAAGATCTTCTGAGTGACATTTCTTCATACCCATAACAATAATTTTGAACTTTCCCCCTCTTCTCTGTTTCTGTTATGCTAAAGGAGCCCCCAATCCATCAAACCACACTCAAAATGCTATCTTCTAGTATTTTAATCACATCACCCAATTTCTTCACCTTCCCCCCGCATATTCTGTTCTATGTTCCCTGGTACATGTGTAACTTACTTTAAAAGTAATTAAAATGTCGGCATTTATAAAATATATAAAATAGAGGCGGCTGGTTTAATCACAAAAGGGTTGACTGCAAAGTTCTTTCAAGTACTTATCTCTCCGGACAGATTTATCTGTTTGTTCAAAGATCAGTAATGACTTGAGTCTGTCAGGCAGACTCGGTGTCAGGCTGCTCAGGTTTGAATCCTGGCTCCGCCCCTCACAAGCATGTGACTGTGGGCAAGTGCCTTAACCTCCCTATGCCTCAGTCACCTCGTCTGTAAAGCGGGGATAATGACAGCATCTGCCTCACTGGATTGTGAAGATAAAATGAGTTAAAATACAGAAAGCGCTAAGAACAATGCCTGGATGTGGTGGGTACAACTACCGATACTTCTACTGTCATCACCTGTATTACAAGGCCCTCCGGGATCAGGGCTCTATGTGCCAGTTATGAATTCACTGCCTCTCAGCTCCAAATCTATGCCTCACTGCCTGCTCTGCAAACGTTTAGCTGGGCCCTTTAAAAAATTCTCCTTTGTCGGTAGAGGGAGGTGGGGAGACTTTCTAAGAGGAGGCGGTTTCCTTCCTTGCTCCAGTGTGCTCTCAGCAGGCTCCTAAGGGGATGGCTTCCCTAGACCCTGCCCCCAGAGCACACACAGCTGCTGCAGTGCCCAGCTCCCGGAGCGCCTGTGGTTTCCCAATTCCCAGCTCTTGCAGTGGGGCTGGTTTCCCTAGTGCTCGGCTTCCGTGGCTTCTGCTGAACCAGGATGCTTCACACACAGCTTCCCCAGCGTCTGGCTCCTGCTGTGTGGACGGCTTCTCCTGCACAAGCCTCTCCAGCATGCACAGCTGCTCCAGCACCTGGACGTCAGCGGCTCCAAGGAGCCAACAGTTTCCCTGCAAACTCCTTCAAGCCCTTCGTTAGCAGACTGCCTCTGGTGAGACAACTCCCCATGAACAGTCTTCTTTGGAACCCTGGAAGGTGGGTCCCAGAAAGTTCCAGGTAGACACCTGCCGGCAGGTGCACTGATGCAGAACTCGGCACTCCAGACAGAATCTTTAAGGAGGTCTGCATCTTAGCCTGGGGGCAGGGGGTTCCCGATCTTAGCCCTGTGGGTGGTGGCTAAGTTCTCTTTACCTCTTCCTGGTTGGTCCTCCATTACTCCAACCCTTTGTTGTAAGGAATAATTCTTTGTATTATGGTCTCCGTGTTCAAGTTCCTTGTTTGGGTTCTGTCTCCTGATTAGACCTTGACTGAAACACTCTCTGCCCTCATCTCCTTGCCCTTATTGGGAACCAGCCGGTACCCTCAGCCTTCTTTTTGTTTCATGCTCTCCAAGTCGGTTCTTGTCTTTTAAGATATTTTTTTCATTTTCCAGAATGTCCTGAAATGCCACCAACCCTTCACATGGCTGGTTCCTTTAGGTCACTTTCCAGAGTTTGCAACCTGCAGTTTTCCAACCCAGGCCCTACAAACCTCAGTCACCATCCAGCACATGGGCCTGTTTCACTTTCTTCACAGCACTTATCACTGCATGAATTATCTTATTCTTTCTTCCGCCTCCTTCCCTAATTAAATGCAAGTTCTGTGATAGCAAAGACTGTCCTTGTATTGTTTACTACTAGAGCCCCAGGGAACAGTTGTCAGATATGAAAGCACTTGATAGAGAGTTGTATGAAAAAGATGAGAAGGAAGAATAAGAAAGGTTTAAAAAAAAAAGAAGAAAAAAAAAGGAGGAATCTGGTTCCCAGCCGTAATGCTCCTGATCTAATGAATTGCTTCTAATACCCATTCTCCCAGTCACTGCTGCCTCAAATCCTGGAAGCACCACTGCCTGTTACTTCCCACACTCATAGATTATTTTCTTTAAATTTGTCCTTGCTTCTACTCTCTCTTCTCCTGTAGTTTCATCATTCTCCATACATCAGTCCTGTCTCTGTGAACTCAGGACTTTATTAGCTCAATCGCCTCCTTACTGGCCTCTCTAATTCCAAGTTCCTTCTCTTTTTCAATCTATTCTGAATAGCGTTGACAACCAGTTTTTCTAAAACACTGCTTTTCATTGAGCCCTTCCCCTCTTCTTTACAGACCAGTCGTTACTTGTTTGATCCAGCCTAAACGTATTTGTCTCCCTTCTAAGGCCCCCCCATGCTGGCTCTGTGCTGCGTGACAAGCTGCACTGCCCATCAAGGCACAACAACCCTTCTGCCTGTTCACACTGGTTCCCCCTGGCCCCATGAATGAGCCAGGCCACCCCTGTCCCAGAGCCCACTCACAGGGGCTCTCCCCACTGAGATTCCGGAAGGGGGCAGCTCAAACTCTCCGCCCTACATTGGCAACCATGGGATCACTTGATAAATCTCCTTCTCTCACCTCCTATACTCCAGAAAACATCTGAAACTTTTTAATATAAACCTATGTTGTCTTTTCCTCATCTTATCAAAAGAAATGCGTAAACTCCTTAGTTCTCTGAGGCTTCAGGTAAGGTATTGAACAAGTAGTGGGGAACGATGAATGATGAACAAGTGAAAGCCTCCTGGTTGAGGATCGATGTGAGTTCTCGGACCTGGAGAACCTGCCTTGGGGTAGTATAAGACCCTGTTCCCCTAGCAGGCTCTAAGAGACTCATCTGACCCAAATCACAGTCTTTCTCATTATTCATATATTAAATCAAATATGACACACTTTGCATGTAACGCGTATAAAAAATTTTCTTTGGAAAAAAAAAATGAGAATTTTTCACAAAGGTTTTTGTTCTGTTTAAAGGTCCTCCTCCTGTCTATTTTCATCCTGGGTATGTTTTGTATTTTCCTTCTTTTGAGAGTGTTAAGAAAAAAGACTTTCTTTGGGAAGAGCTACATCTTTCCGCACACTTCCACCCCTGGAAACAAGGACCCGAGGAAAGAACACAGGTGCCTATTAGGTAAATGGTGTCAGTCCCATCGGTTCAATAATTCAAGGCTCTTGAGCAAAGAGAAATTAATTTTTAAATTTGCCATGTAACAAAAAAAGGTGGAAAACAACAAAATGCCCTTCAATGAAATATGTTTAAGCAAATTGTAATATGTGTACTTATTGAATGTTAATTACTATTAAAACCGTGGTTATAATTGTCATGTAGTAACATAGAAAAATATTTTTGACAAACCACCTGGTTGAAAAGAAAACGGTATTTCCAGAATCAGTATATGCAATTAATTATAACTGTTGTGAGTCTTGGGAGATCTTGGGGGTGGTATAAGCTAAGTATGAGGAAGAAAATAAAAATGTCAGCACAGAATGGGTCACAAACAGAGCTCTGCAAAGTTGAAATCTAAAGAGGATTCTGGCTCCCAGCTCTTTAGGACTTGACCCCTTTCTGATTAAATGGACTGCTGGGCTTACACTACAATATGTGGGTTCTATTTCCTATTCTCAGGAAGTTTTACATTCACAAGTCACCTTGGCAGGTGTAGAACAGCGTGTGTAGTACTGCACCTTTCGTCTAAGAGAGGATATAAATATATATGGCTATGTCATTAAAAAGCAGTGGAAGGATAAAGCAAAATTGAATTAAAATGGTTTCCCGTAGGAGAAAGTCAGGAAAAGGCTGAAGAGAGGGAAAGACAGCTATACTTTTCTGATTGCACCTTGTTTTGTACACTTAACTTTGAACCATAAAGTTTGTGTTATATATATCTAAAAGAAGCAACCACTAAAATAAAAGGCAAAATAATAGAGGTTAGCCTACTGTGCATTGAGCTAACTATGCATTGAGTTGATGGTTGAACTACACCAAGGGGAATTAATTAAAGTGACTTTAAACCTCTGTAATTTAACTGTGCATGCCTGGTGGGATATATCCTAAGAACAAAAAGAACTGCAAAGAAGTCTTAGGTTGTTTTCAGTTATCATATTATTAATAAAAATGTTAGTATTATTATTCTGAAACCAGACATAAAATGGATATACCAAATATAATATAATATATATATACACACGTATATATAGTCGGATATACTACATACATGTAATCAAATATACTTCATAATAGAGATAGATAAATATATAGATAGGTATAGAATTCTTTCAATGATATAAGGAATAAAATTTTTCAGCATAAGAGAAAAGAAATACCAGTATAAAATCAAAGAAGTAAAACTATGTAACCCTAAATTTGAACTGGAAATAACAGTGTGAATCTGTGATATAATTTGTCTGAAAAAAAATCCTAGCTCTGTCTACTGAAAAGTACAAAAATAATGATAATCCAGTAGCTGTGAGCACCCCCAGGGCCCAGTCTGTGGTCTCTAAGTATCATTTCCTACTAAAAATAATAAGAGCTCCTTGCAGAAAATGCTGATTCTAGATCTGGGCCATGAAATGTGCAAGATGAGCCTGAAACATCTTGTTCCATCAGAAAACAAGGAAGCATTTAGGTTGATGTTAAAAGATTCAGGGGCCAATTTGAAAGGGATCTCCGCCAAAGATGGGAAAATTTGAAAAAGAACACTTTCTGCAAAGAATTGAAACATAACAAATATGTTAAAAATCCATGACTTCCTAATGCTACATGCACACACACACACTCTTTTTGTTCACCTTTAGAGGATTCTAGAAAACCAATTATTATTCTGAAACAGGTGCATAAAGAGAAAGAATCAAACATTTCTTTCTTTTGTAAATCATAACTCAGGACAATTAAATAGATGTTGAAGGAAATTTTGTTTTTAAACTTTGAGACATTTACTTACTTTCTCACATCACCAATCATGGATTATTATGAGTGAAACTGAGTGTCTGTATCTTTCATCTCTTCAGGAAAACAGCACTACTGAGTGCCTATGACATCCTATGGAGAAATTTAATCTTTGGTCATAGCATTAAGAGCTTCCGGTTTCACAAACCCACAGACCCTCTTTGAAATAACCTGAAGAAATTTCTTTTCTTATAGAAGAATTTTATGTAAAAAAATGATGACTGTGATTGAATTAGAATATTACTATTTCACAATCCACTAACGAAATAATAAGTCTAGTCAATAATCACCAATTTAGGTATAAAAAGCTGATGGAAAATCTGATGCAAAGAGGGCAGGGCTCCCAGTCTTGAACCCAACAACCAATCTCAACACCACAGGAGAGAAAGAACAGATAATATTGTCTTCCTTACATAGAAAGTAACAACTCTATCAATGAAGCACTGTGACAATAAAATCAAACCTCAGTGTAATCAAATCTATAGATCTAACTACCAGTTTATACAAAATACATGGGAAAAAGAAACATGTTGATGACCACAAGGATACAAGTAGCCAAACTCTGTAGGACAAAAATATTAGTTAATTCAACAACAAGAAAGTGAAGTAAAAGGAGTAGGAACCTGTAGGTTAAAGAGCCCTGACACATTTCTTGATGTGAATAAGCCACCTGTCAACATAAAACTATGAGACAATTTGGGAAAACTGGATATCTGATGATATTAAGAAAGTCTTGTTAATGTTTTTTGGTGTGATAATGGTATTACGGTTATTATTTTTTTAAGTCTTTATCTTTTTGAAGATATGTGTTGACATATTTATGGGTTAAATAAAATGAGATTCACTTCAAAATATTCCTGTGGGGGGGGCAGGGTGGATGTGGTAGGCTGAATAACGGCTCCCCAAAGATGTCCATGTCCTAATCTTCAGGACCTGTGAATGTTACCTTATAAGGCAAAGGGGACTTTACAGATATAATTAAGTTAAGGATTTGGGGATGGGGAGATTACCCTGGATTTTCTGGTCAGCCCAATGACGTCATCCAATGGTCCTTGTGAGAGGGAGGGAGAAGGGTCAGAATCAGAGGAGAAGGTGATGCAGAAGCAGAGACTGGAGTGATGTGCTCTGAAGATGGAGAAAGAGGCCACGAGCCAAGGATTACAGCTGGCCACTAGCTGCTGAAGAAGGTAATGAAGCAGATCCTGCCCTGGAGCCTCCAGAAGGAACCAGCCCTCCCAACACCCTGACTGTAGCCCAGTGAGACCCACATCAGACTTCTGGACTCCAGAACTGTAAGACAGTAGATTTGTGTTGTTTCAAGTTGTTCACAGCTACCTGTTTCAGCAGTGATAGGAAACTAGTACAGTGGGGAAGTGGAGGGGAGTACAGCTGAAATCAGTTCAGCCATGTACTGAAAATTGTTGAATTGGTGAGATGTGCACATGGGGGTTCGTTTAAGTTCTCTAGTTTTGCACGTGTTTGAAAATTTCCACAATAATTTGTATTTTTTTAAATAACATCTGACTAAGGGAATTTAAATCAAAAAGTTCATTCTTAAGACACAGTTTTCAAGTTTCATACCTCTGTCCCACACCCAGGCGGTGAGGGAGTTTGAGACAGACAGATTACAAACCCACAGAGTAGTCCCTGGGGGACCTGAGGGAAGGTGCTTGATCTCTGCCAGCCTCAGCCCCCTTATATATTCAGATAATAACAGAGCCTGAAGCTCATTGGGTGGTTGGGAGGCTTCAGTGAAATAATCCATTTAAAGTGTTTCGTGGATTACCTGCATACAATATCTCTTAATAAGGGTCAGCTATTGATATATATCATCATTGCATGTCATTCCTACAAACATTTGAAAAACGTCTCCAGTCAGTCTCAATCCTAATTATCACAATCCTCTAAAATGTATCTGTGAGAAAAGACACATGCACCCCAATATTCACTGCAGCACTATTTACAATAGCCAAGACATGGAAGCAACCTAAATGTCCATCGACAGATGAATGGATAAAGAAGATGTGGTATACATACACAATGGAATATTACTCAGCCATTAAAAAGAATGAAATAATGCCATTGGCAGCAACATGGATGGACCTAGAGATTATCCTACTAAGCGAAGTAAATCAGAAAGACAAAGACAAATATCATATGATATCAGTTATATGTGGGATCTAAAATATGACACAAATGAACGTATCTACGAAACAGAAACAGACTCACAGACATTGAGAACAGACCTGTGGTTGCCAAGGGGGAGGAGAGGCTGGGGGAGGGACAGATGGGGAGCTTGGGATTAGCAGATGCAAACTATTATATATAAGTTGGATAAACAACTAGGTCCTACTGTAGAGCACAGGGAACTATATTCAATATCCTGTGATAAACCATAATGGAAAAGAATATGAAAAAAGAATATATACATATATATGTATAACTGAGTCACTTTGCTGTACAGCAGAAATTAACACAACATTGTAAATCACCTATACTAAATAAAATTTAAAAAACAAAAAAGAAGCACCCCTAAAAGGCCCTGCTGGGTGATGAATGAGAACTACAAAGTTATCTTTTGAGGTTTAGCATATAATGCAATCACAGAAAATTCTTCCAGCTCAAGAAATGGCATCTTTACATTAGCACCCACAGAAGGAAAAAACTGCTTTCCTCCCTGAGGTGTTTGTGATCAGGGATTTAGAACCCACCCTGGGGTGAGCTCCCAGATAGAAGGGAACACAGCACAGCACAGAGAGCGTCTGCAGTTCATTGCCTGCTGCTTTGCAGCTCATGTTCACACAGCTGTTGTATGACTCAGGGTGGCTGGGAGGGAGGGATGCGGGGTCGGGGGGTAAGGAGGAGAAAAGGAGCAAAAATGAGTCACAGACAATGTTGTGTGTAATATTTCGTCTAACCTACATTTGCCAAGGCTGCTGCAGACCTGTCATCTCACTTTACGTGAGCTTAGAGCACTCAGCAGAGTCTTAAAAGTGAGTGCACGCTGAAAGTGAGTATCGGAGAAATTCCAGGAGGAGCTCTACTTCTATTAATCATGCGTGTGAAGCTAACAGGTTCATCCCATGTTAGCAAATTAAACTATCACACAATCTTGACAATGCTTCCTTGAATTGTTAAAAGTCTTCTCATTTTAATTAATGACAAATTGGATATCTACCTACTGGGGTTTCCACTGATACAGCAATTAATTTTTCTTTAAGATTTCTCAACTCCCTGCCACAATGCATCAAAAACACTCAAGCTATATGGTTTCTCTTGAGCTTGTAAAAATCATCTTAGTTTGGACATTCCGTATTGATTAGTCATAATCGCCTTTTTAAGAATGTGACAGGCCCCTTGAAACAGGTACACCGTGAAGCACACTGGCATATCTGGGGGACAAGGGCACATGGGCCCCCAGAGCACAGTGGACAGAACGTCCACTCGACGGCCTCCCCAAGTTCAGGTTTACATAGTAATTGCAGTGGAATGGCTTTCCACCACCTAAACCAAATGGAGTAAAGAAAGAGGAATCACTGGGCATCTTGCCAAGCCTCAGGCCTCCTTAAATATTGGCTGATTTCTTAATTGATCTCAGTGGGCAGAACGATGATATCATTGCTTTAAAACACACACTTTGGGATGAACTGGACAAACCACAGGAGCGTCTGTTAGCAGAGCCTTCTGTTTTAATAGTCAATCTCTTATTTGCTATTAGACAAAATCACGGCCATCTTTTTTATTTTTCAGGCCATCTTTTCAGAACAGCCCCACGTCCAATGAAGGGTTGAAATATCAGCGACAGAAAATGATGCCAGATGACCAAGACCTTTGGTCCACTCTTTTAGTTCTGATGCTGCAGTCAAAAATCTGTCTTCTCACATACAGATGGCCAACAGGCACATAAAGAGATGATGCTCAATATCACTAATTATTGGAGAAATGCAAATCAAAACTGCAATGAGGTGTCACTTCACACTGGTCAGAAAGTCTACAAATAGTAAATGCTGGAGAGGGTGTGGAGAAAAGGGAACCCTCCTACACTGTTGGTGGGAATGTAAATTGGTACAGTCACTATGGAGAACAGTATGGAGGTTCCTTACTAGAGTTACCATATGACCCAGCAAAATAGAGTTAGCATATGACCCAGCAATCCCACTCCTGGGCATATATCTGGACAAAATTATAATTCAAAAAGGTACCTGCACCCCTATGTTCATAGCAGCACTATTTACAATAGCCAAGACATGGAAGCAACCTAAATGTCCATCGACAGATGAATGGATAAAGAAGATGTGGTACGGATATGCGATGGAATCCTACTCAGCCATAAAAAAGAATGAAATCATGCTATTTGCAGCAATGTGGAGGGACCTAGAGATTATCATATTAAGTGAAGTAAGTCAGACAAAGAAAAATATCATATGATATCACTTATATGTGGAATCTAAAAAAAGAGGATACAAATGAACTTATTTACAAAACAGAAATAGACTAACAGACATAGAAAACAAACATATAGTTACCAAAGGGGAAAGGGGGGGAGGGATAAATCAGGAATTTGGGATTAACAGATACACACTACTATATATGAAATAGATAACCAACAAGGACCTACTGTATAGCACAGGGAACTATAGTCAATATATTGTAATAATCTATAACGGAAAAGAATCTGAAAATGAATATATATATATTAATATATATAGCCATATATATATATATATATATATATATATATATATATATATAACTGAATCAATTTGCTATACACCTGAAACTAACACATTGTAAATCAACTATGTTTCAATTTTAAAATAAATAAATAAATACTTTAAATTTAAATTTTTTCTAAAAAAATCTGTCTTCTCCTCTGCCAACCACGTGGCTCATGCTACCTGAATTCTTCCCATCACACGCCTGAAAGAAGACCTCTCCCCTCTCTGAAGCCCCTCACCGGACAAATCCAAAGGGCTTCTGACTAATCCTTCCTCTTCTTTCCTTCTGCCACCCTCTTCTCTAGAGCAACATTTTTACTCTCTCAAAGGAAAATATCAGAGGGAGAGAAGCAAATATATTGGAGTTACTTTCTCCCCAAAATGCTCTCTCTCTCTGAGCTCCACTGACGGTCAAGGTGAAGGGCTTTGAAGCTCCGTGAATCGCAGAAGAGATGATAAATTCCTCCCAGCACCTGAGCTCTGGAGCCTGGAGCCCAGAACTTTCTTGGTCTCAAACACTCCCCAAACCAGCCAGGTTGCTTCTAAAGGCAGAAGAGTGTTGGAAGGATCCTAGCCCTTGGGTCATAGAAACAGTGGGAGGCTCTAACCCACAGCCGTTAACAAGAACTCAATTTCCTCACCTCTCTCCCTTTCCAGCCTCTGCAGGAGGTGCTAACAGCTGGCCAAAGGGCAGGCAGAGGAAAAAGCTAAGAGTTTAAATAATCAACCAGGTTCCGCAGCCCTTCAGTGGAGGCTATAAGCTCCAAGCAAACATCTCTTCTCTCCCCATACTTTCACCAGGAGGATAAGAGATTCTCTTCTGGTTTTATAAAATAAGGATTTTTTTTGAAATGTAGATATTTTGATTTCATGATTTTCATGATGCCATAGCTGCTACTACGGTAATAACAGCTAGCATTTATGAAGTTCTTTTCGCGTACGGGAAACATTCTTTATCTTTGCTCTGTTATTGGTCTATTTCAATTGGCCACACGTGAATCCAGACAATCTGATTCCAGAGCCTGCACTTTATCTAAATGTCTCAGTTTCTCCACATTCATCAGGAAAGAGATTGTTTGTTTGAGGGGGTTTTTTTTTAACCGTAAAAACTTAGGAGGAGGGAGACCCTTCATCTTAATTGCCCTGTCTGGGCCCTGATGCTCAGCAACTTTAGAAAGGAAGAGTGGACTCCATGCCCTCTTTGTGGACCGGACATAAAGGCCGGGTGGGATTCAGCAGGCGACAGCTTCTTTTCTTGCCCTGAAGGAAAGACTTGCCTAGTTGGGGCAGTTGCAGGGGTTCTAGAGGCAAGAGCTCGACTCTCTCTTTCTGAAAAACTACACGTAGGCTTCTCTAAATGGACTGAAGTATTCTGGAAACTATACTCATCATTAACTGAACATTTCAGAGGAAAAAGTTATTTCTGAGTAAAAATTCATTACTAGAGTTCTTAGAGAAGGGAAAGTATTGTAGTGAACTGCAGCGCAAATGCAGACCTCCAAAGTTTATTATAAATTCTACCATTCACGTAAACTTTTTCAAACATTACTTAGTTTTATACACATATCAGTCATACTTAATGTCTAGAATAGTAAACGACTGTGGTGGTGACTCTAATCCCCATACACATGTTACCAATATTTTCCCTACCCTTGTTTTTCCTTCTTTTTTTTCCTACTTTTTAAATTCATGCCATCTTCTTGTATTTTATGTATCATTTTTCTGTAAGTATGTATTTTTATATGTTTAACCGTTATTATTTTAAGTATACTGAAGGATTTTCTGTTATAAGATGAAATAAGATTAAAAATTAAATGTGAACCATCAATGGTTACATGTTAAATTAATGATTATGTAGACCTTTGCAGAATTAACTGCTTTAAGATTTCTTATCAGTTTGAATTTCAAAATAGTATGGTATTTTAGATCCTTGTTTCCCCTGGAAAATTAGACAGTATAGCCAAATTGCTTCAATATTCAAAAGTGGGCAAATATAACAACGAATATTGTCACAAAGGCTTTCGTGTATATGATGTGTAGGATCAATTTATCCAGTTTTAGAAGGAAATGTGGGCTTGCTACAAAAGACCAGCAATGGATGAAGTCACGGTATCTCCTGGGTGGGAGGACTGAGCCCTGAGTGGGCAACTGAGGTGAGAAGGCAGAACAGGGACATAAAAGGAAAATTCATGTCCCAAGACAGTGCGATCAAAGGGCAGGCGAGAAGTAGACGGGAGACAGGACAGGAGCCAGAGGACAGAGAAGTCCCTGTGGGCTACACCTCCTCAACAGAGTCTGAAAGGACAGACAGGAGTCAACCCAGTAGAGAGACGGCTTATCGGGAGGGGATGAAAAGGGGTGATGTACTTCCAGCCTCTGCATCCTAAACATCTCCTTCTGCTAATGAGAGAGACAGAGACAGAGAGAGACAGAGAGACAGAGAGAGACAGAGATAGAGAGACAGAGAGAAAGATAGAGTGACAGAGACAGACAGAGAGACACAGAGAGATAGAGAGACACAGAGACACAGAGAGACAGAGAGAGATGGCACAAATACAAATAGCTCCCAGCTGAGAATAGAGGTGAACGCAGGAGGGTCACGCCAAACAGAGGAGGGAAAAGAAAGAAGCTGAGAATCTGCCTTTCTGAGATGCAGAGGAAGAAAAAACGGGTCTGAGGCTGTGAAGACGGGGTGAGCAAGGCCCTGGGCTCCCAGAGAAGCAGTGGGGTCTGGGGAGGTACTAACGTGTCTGACTCGTGCCTCCTAAGAGGGGAGAAGGGACGCCTGGGTCAGCGGCAAAACAATACAATAAAAGTGTGAAAAACAGAAGCAGGTGTCCGCCCGCGCCTGGTCACTTATCTCCTGGCTGCCATTTCTTACAGTCACTTCCCCCAGCAGCTTTCGAAATAAGGTCAATGTGGCTTGAAAATGGATTGTTCCAGGTGCACCAAAACGTCGAAATCGCCTTGCATAATTCGGAATAAAGAACATTCTATATGGGATTCCAAAGAATTCTAGTCGTTGTTAAACTCCTGTTGGGAAGCTGGTGAGCGGCCTTCAGCCTGCAGGGAAGCACAGCTCGGTCAAGTTTGGAATGTACTCCTGGGAGAAGCAGCCTCCCCGGGCTTTCAGCTATTACGCTTTTAAGGGCCACACACCTGAACAAGGCTCGTGAATTCTGGCCTGAAGTTACCAATAGCTCCACACTGTAAATTCCCTCTCCCCCGTGCCTTTTGTAACTCTGCCCGTTCCCTCTTCATGTCTCTGCCTCTTTCATCTTCTTTGTGTATCTGAGTGCCAACCCTTCTGGTATAGAATTAACTCCTTTTTTTCCTTTGTGGACGTGAAGACAAAGACGGCCGCTGCATAGGCTGGTCATACGTTGAAAGTGACATCTGATTCAGTAATCGGAAAATAAGCAAGTGTTAATGTCATCAGTGAGAAAACTACAACCTCGCACTCTGATTTTTGTTTCACAAATTGTATGCATGTACTACTATACACATATAAAACAGGTTCAAGGACAAACCTTATAGATGAGCGAAATGAAAAAGCAAAACAGAAATTCTAAAATGTTCTTCCCACATCCTAGTGGACCGTCTCGTAGGCAGCTGCCTTGGAAACAAGGGTTCCAGGGACCCCATCTTCAGCCCTAATTCCCATCTTCCTGAGATGGTGGGCAGTTGGTCATCAACACTTGCTTTTAGCCGTGACTGACCGGCTCCAGGAGCCTCAGGTGAGGGGACCGACCTTGACCTCTGAGGCACACTGTGGGCAGCACTTCTCCCACTCTAGACGGCATGTCCTCTGGGCAGAGAAACGGTGCCCTAGTCTCTTGATGTCGTTCACGTGGTACACTGTGCCGACTCAGAGAGAAGGTCAGGACAGCATTGCCCAACAGGTACTCTCAACTCCAGGAAGCTGTGTGCCTCTCAGGCCTCGCTGGCTTCTGGGCTGAAGGCAAAGCCGTCCAGACAGACCAGCTGCCAAGGTGATGATGCCCAGGCAGGAGTCACCACGGCTCTCCCTCCCTCCTCACACCCCGCTGGCCACTGAGCAGTGAGTTCCCTGAGCTACCATTTCCTGGCAGGCTGTCCCTATTGAAACTGCAAGATAATGAGAAACTAAACATGAATTAAAAAAAAAAAAAAAAAGATCCAAATCACCTTTAGAAAAATACATGTCTCTAAGTAAATTTCAGGTAAGACCAATGAGTTTTTAATAGTTCCCTCTAAAGCTAAGAAGACCTCTGAGAAAGTCTCTATTTCTACAGTCAAAACAGACTTCAATGACTTTTCTGTTTTCTTTTCTGATTATGAAAGTATGATGCACATTCCAAAAAAAAAAAAAAAACTCGCTTGAGAAATACAGAACAGCGCAAAGAAACAAAATTCACCGATAATACACTAAACGGTGCCTATAGTTTGTGGCAGTTTTTATGTTTAACCTTAGAAAAAATGCTAGGAAAAAAAGAGAGAAATTTTCCCATCAGTCATGCATACAAGAGACTCTGTGAGTTTAAATGGAGCCTTAGGGTGGAGGGCTTGGTGCCCATGAGCCAGAGATGTGAGCTGGCCATTAGACAGTAATAAATTTCTCCTGTACAATGGTTAGATACAAGATATAACATAGGATCAGTAAAAACGTAACCCATCTACAAGACTTTTGAATATTCCTTTTGCCTCTTTGAGAAAAATGGCTACCAGAGAATACGAATACTTGAGAAAATAAATACCACATCTTCTATATACAATGGAATATTACTCAGCCATAAAAAAGAATGAAATTCTGCCATTTGCAAAATGTATAGACCTGGGGGGTATTATGCTTAGTGATATAAGTCAGACAGAGGAAGACAAATACCCTATGTTTTCACTTTTATGTGGAATCTAAAAAATAAAACAAATGAACAAATAGAACCAAAAAATAATAATAATTGAAAAAACAGAAATTCAAGCAAGGTTCAGCTGCAAGGAAAAATGAGCAAGGCCAAACTATCATGCTTAAGTACTACCTCCAGAAACAATAAACCTCGGGAGTAAAGAAAGTAAAGAAAGCTCTTTAAGAGTACATTTTTCCCCCCCTTTTCTATTATATCCCACTAAGATTTGATGTCAAGACAAATGGATTTCTGGAGCATTACATCTTCTTAGGCTGCCTTGACTTTTTGAATTGAACAGTTGAAAATAACGTTTCAAGATACAATGGCTATTTATACATTCATTCTTTGCATTAAATATAATCTTATTGAAATTGTGCCAGACAGCATGCCAGCCACGTGGAACACAAAGGAAGTGAGCATTCTCAAGGAGCTGGCAGCCCAACAGAAGCGGACAGAAGTCAGTGCAACAGATTGTTGTAAGTGGCTCTTACTGTGAGAACCAAGAAGGAAGCAGGAGGAGGGCAGAGGGGCTTTGTAGAGAAGATACTGGGCTGAGCCGGGAGGTGAGCGTGCACCCAGGAGCTGGGAAGGGGAGGGCTCCCCAAAGGAGCTGCTGGGGGCGTGAATTAAGGAACTGAAAGCACAGGCTAGTCTGGAGCGCCAGGCACCCAGAGAGGGTGGGGATCACAGGGACGAGGTGGCAGTAGGCTGGACCCCCTTCATGGGGAGCCTGGGGGCCTGATGAGGACTGTGGGGTTTATGCTGGATGCAAAGGAGCCTAGAAGGATTGTAAGCAGGACGGTAACGAAGTCGTCCTGGCTGCGGGGGAAGAGTGCACTGAAACGGTGTGAGCCCAGGAGGGAGGCTGTAAGATGCTTTACTGACTCAAGTCAGAGGTAGCAGCAGTGGGAATGGAAAGGAAAGCAGCGAGGGAGTGGGTCTGTGGAGTGATCACGACCCTGTAACTGACTGCAGCCACCCTCCTGGCTCTCTGGCTGTAGATAAAGGGAAGGTGGGACATCCCTGAAATAGGTGGGAAAAAAATCCACAAATCCTATCTCCTTTGTAGAAATGAGGAGCAGCAACGTACATGCATCTAACTTATAACTTGGATTATTTTTTCCATCAGTTCATTTTCCTCTTGAGAACAAGGTGTATTTGCCAGAGGTCTGTTGCTTCTCTGCCCCTCACTGATAGAGAGATAATAAGCCAGCTCCTCCCCAGCCTCTAAGTCACTCCCTGATCATAAGGCTGAATGTAAAGGAGAATGTCACCTCCTTCTCATCCATGAACTTCCATTCAATGCCTCGTTACTGAAGGGGAATTTTCAATTGGGATTGACACATATACACTATTGATAGCATGTATAAAATAGCCAACTAATGAAACATACTGTTACAGCACAGGAAACTCTACTTAATGCTCTGTGGTGACCTAAATGGGAAGGAAATCTGAAAAAGAGGGGATATATGTATACGTATAGCTGATTCACTTTAGTGTACAGTAGAAACTAACACAACATGGTAAAGCAACTATACTCTAATAAAAATTAATTTTAAAAAGGGGAACTTTCAAAATAAATAGAATAACTGTGAAATGTTTATTTTTCAATTGCAAGTTTGTGTGTTTATATATGTGGATGTGTATATATGCACGCATATGTGTATATATGTCTATATTTGTTCTCCTGTATAAGAAATAAAGAGTTTATGGGTGTAATTTACAAATAACGATTTTACTATTGATCTATTTACAATTATACTTGACTGAATAGATATCCTGAGTATACAAAATAACATAATTGAGATACTTTTAAGTACGTCAAATATTTGGCAGCCTTAACATTGTTTGATAGCAAATAAAATCATGGTTTTAAAAATCAGGTTTTAAAAAAACCTTTTTAACGTTTTTACAAACATTCAAACTTAGAGGGTAATTTCCTTTTTTATATAACTCAGATTATTAAAAGGCAAATCTTTGTTTACGACATACTAGAAGCCCCTATTTAATATCTGCCCACTTTTTTGTTCCGTACTGTGAAGGAGATCCTTCTGAACTGCTGACAGCATCAGTCACTTCCTAATTTCTAATTCATTTGACTTTCTTGATAGAGAGGGAGACACTGAACCCACCCCAGTTTGTCTCAGTACTTGAGTCTCCAGGTCTCAACAAAGATATTGTTGTCATTTAGATTTGTCTCCAAAATCATGACTGGCCAGATCCAAATCTCCCTGTGGCACTGATGATCGAGTGTGTCCTCAACAACTTTCTAAGGGGAAATAAGCATTTTATTCAGTTCTCAGCAACTCTCCTTCTAAACCCCCGTAAGGCCCAGAGATGCTCCAGGCAGTGTAAATAAATGACAAAAGATTTTCATCGGCATCTATCACCTTGCTTTCTTCAACATCTTGCAATATTGATTGAGCACCATGATGTCAACCACCAAGGGCTAAAAACTGGTTTTGTGTTTTAAGATGTTGATCCTCTTGAAAAGAAACATGACTGAGGCGGATCATGCCACCATCACGCCTCAGGCCTGCTGGGGAGGGCGGTTCTGTCCCAGGAAGGAGAGCCCGACACTCACCACACTTCCGCCGCCTCCAGGCTGGCCTCCCGCTGCGTGGCAGCAATAACCCCCCTGTACGCACCTCAGGGCGCAGCAGTTCCCAGCCTCTGTCTGCCCCTCTGCCCACGGCCCAGGGGTTACAGAACCTGCTGCCTTATCTCCTCTCTATTTGGGTGTTTCCACCACAGCAGTTCAAACAAATCTGAGCCAGACCTCCTCACCGCTGGAAACAGCCATGGAAAGAGCCCTCAGGAAGTAGGCTGGAGGACGGGCCAGCCACCATCCTGGTCCCCGGAGACTGTTGACAGATCCCGAGTAACGAGCGTACGTGAGTCATGCATCCAAGTGGCTGGAGAGGTGATGGAAATGAGACCGGGCTGTCTACAGATTGGCTGCGTTCATTCAGTCATCTATTCAATCACTCATTCAGCAAATATTGTTTGTTCACCTACACTGTTCAGACCTATCAAATCACTGAGGATACATCCTGAACAAGACAGACATAATCTTCCACACCTGACGTGAAGCACTTTGAAAGCAAGACGAATAATTCAGTGCAAGCACATGACTCAGTCCTGGGGAGTCATGGAAGGCTTCAAAGAGGAGACGTCTAAAACTTGAAGGATGCACGAGGCTTAGACACACGGAGGGCTGGTCGGGGCGGGGCTGGGAGAGGCCCCCAGGAGCACATGCCAAGAGAGAGGTGAAAGCCCGCATATGCATGCACGGGCCAGCGCGCCGTGGGGAAGGACACTGGCCGGTCTCAGGCCGTAGCATCGGACCTACTGAAGATTACTCCAGATCGCTAAATATTGGGTTGCACCGTAAGAGAGTGCCATTTTTCTAGGTCGAAATGGTCTGATATCAGTAATTTCACATGGTTCAACCTAATATTTCCCTGAACGATAATCCCTTGACCATTTTCCTTTCTAAATGAGTTTCTGTCTAGAAAAAAACCACAGTGGCGTTGAGAAACATACGAGAATCAGTAGGACTGGAGTAGGGCGGTGACGGGTGGTGATGGTTGATTCCGAAGGACCCACAGCGGCCACGTGGAAGAACGCATGAGCTGCAGTGGGACATTCAGGCTTTATCCTTCGGATGACGGGGGACGCACAACGACCAGATTTGCATTTTAAGATGCTCACTGGAGATCACCTGGAGGAAGGAGCGGAAAGGGCAACCCTGGACACAGAAAAATGTACAAAGCAGCCCTCACAGTCATTCGGTGAGAGAAGACAGACCCACCCTAGCGTGGCGAACACAGGTGGGCTTGGAGGATGCTTACAGGGGCCTAAGTGGCAGGACTACAGACTGACTCCAAGGGGGGAGATGAGGGAAAGGGCAGTGAACGTGAGTCCCGGTACCACACAGGCACCAGGTGGGAGGGCCTCAACAGGTAGGCGAGGGGCCTACATACACAGCACAGGGGCCTGGCTTGGAGGGAAAAGGATGAGTTCTGGGCATGACTGTTCAGCCAGGTCTGATGATCAGGGCGGTTCTGCCCCAGGAAGGAGAGCCCGACACTCACCACACTTCCGCCGCCTCCAGGCTGGCCTCCCGCTGCGTGGCAGCAATAACCCCCCTGTACGCACCTCAGGGCGCAGCAGTTCCCAGCCTCTGTCTGCCCCTCTGCCCACGGCCCAGGGGTTACAGAACCTGCTGCCTTATCTCCTCTCTATTTGGGTGTTTCCACCACAGCAGTTCAAACAAATCTGAGCCAGACCTCCTCACCGCTGGAAACAGCCATGGAAAGAGCCCTCAGGAAGTAGGCTGGAGGACGGGCCAGCCACCATCCTGGTCCCCGGAGACTGTTGACGGATCCCGAGTAACGAGCGTACGTGAGTCATGCATCCAAGTGGCTGGAGAGGTGATGGAAATGAGACCGGGCTGTCTACAGATTGGCTGCGTTCATTCAGTCATCTATTCAATCACTCATTCAGCAAATATTGTTTGTTCACCTACACTGTTCAGACCTATCAAATCACTGAGGATACATCCTGAACAAGACAGACATAATCTTCCACACCTGACGTGAAGCACTTTGAAAGCAAGACGAATAATTCAGTGCAAGCACATGACTCAGTCCTGGGGAGTCATGGAAGGCTTCAAAGAGGAGACGTCTAAAACTTGAAGGATGCACGAGGCTTAGACACACGGAGGGCTGGTCGGGGCGGGGCTGGGAGAGGCCCCCAGGAGCACATGCCAAGAGAGAGGTGAAAGCCCGCATATGCATGCACGGGCCAGCGCGCCGTGGGGAAGGACACTGGCCGGTCTCAGGCCGTAGCATCGGACCTACTGAAGATTACTCCAGATCGCTAAATATTGGGTTGCACCGTAAGAGAGTGCCATTTTTCTAGGTCGAAATGGTCTGATATCAGTAATTTCACATGGTTCAACCTAATATTTCCCTGAACGATAATCCCTTGACCATTTTCCTTTCTAAATGAGTTTCTGTCTAGAAAAAAACCACAGTGGCGTTGAGAAACATACGAGAATCAGTAGGACTGGAGTAGGGCGGTGACGGGTGGTGATGGTTGATTCCGAAGGACCCACAGCGGCCACGTGGAAGAACGCATGAGCTGCAGTGGGACATTCAGGCTTTATCCTTCGGATGACGGGGGACGCACAACGACCAGATTTGCATTTTAAGATGCTCACTGGAGATCACCTGGAGGAAGGAGCGGAAAGGGCAACCCTGGACACAGAAAAATGTACAAAGCAGCCCTCACAGTCATTCGGTGAGAGAAGACAGACCCACCCTAGCGTGGCGAACACAGGTGGGCTTGGAGGATGCTTACAGGGGCCTAAGTGGCAGGACTACAGACTGACTCCAAGGGGGGAGATGAGGGAAAGGGCAGTGAACGTGAGTCCCGGTACCACACAGGCACCAGGTGGGAGGGCCTCAACAGGTAGGCGAGGGGCCTACATACACAGCACAGGGGCCTGGCTTGGAGGGAAAAGGATGAGTTCTGGGCATGACTGTTCAGCCAGGTCTGACGATCAGGGCAGCACAGATCAGAAGTGGCAGGAGGCGAAGGGAACGGAGGTTTGCTGACAGCTGACTGTGAGAGTGCTTCATACACAGTGGATAATAAAAGGCACACGCCTGGAAGGTGGGTACCCACCCTTCTGTTCTACAGATAAAGAAATTGAAGGTGAACGCTTACCTGAGGTTAGGTAGCTGATAAGTGACAAAGCTGCTATTTAAAGGGGCACTGCTCTACCTATACCCACGTCTTACAGCTCCAACCTGCCACCCACTCACCTAACAGAACGCAGGGCGTGTGGGATGCTTACAGCTAAGAAACAGTAAGCAGAGTTAAGATCAAGAGGGATGTGCAGAAACCTGTCCCAGCAGAACACACGGTAGAGGAGGACATCAGACTCAGGGCAGTGCACCTGACCCAGCTGAGTGCCCTACTTTCTAAGGAGGAGAGACATTTCCTTAGAGGAGGCCTCTTACCTGCAAGCCCTCTCACCCCATACCTGCTACAGACCACCTTCGTTGAGGTTCCTCCCCACATCTAGGGCACAGGGGTCAGGGCAATACCAGTCAGTGGTTGGAAGAACTTGCTTTCCAAGCATTAGAATCAACCCTGCAGCACCTCACTTGCCCTGTAGAGCAGAGCTCAGCTAGGCAGTCCCCCTTAACATCTCTTAAGGGAGAAGCAGTATTTTAGCCGATGGCATTATCCTGGCAGACGAAGGTTTAAGGCATATAACCTGTTTAAAGAGTTATTTAACAATCTCCAAAATAGTAGCAAAACATTTTCCATAGAACTAAATGAGTCCCAGAGAGGAAAGCACGTATTACATTTTCCTACTTGTTTCCTTAATTAGGAACAGATCCTGGTGGCTGGGATTTATTTTCATGAGTACACATCCACAAAAACCAGAAACATCTTGACACGATGCAACATCCCTAATGTTTCTCAAATCTGAATTCCTAATTGGGTTTTAAAAAAAAAGGCACAGGAATTTTTCACACTTGTTTTGATTCAGGATTCAAAACAGAATCTAGGATGTGCATTTTTATATTGTTCTAAAACATAGAGAAGCTGGGTCAAAATCCATAACATCCACTTCAGACCTTTAAAAGAAGAGAAAGACAGACCAAGGCATGAATTCTGAATTTAACATACCAAGGAAGATTCTTCTTCTTCTTAGGAAACATGAAAACAATCCTGTGATCTCCCCGGACACTTTTCAACATCTTATTAATCTACTTACTTTTTATAAAAAGAGAAAAGCTCTGGGAGATGTTTGTATGACACCTGCTTCTTCTGTTACAGGATTCAAAGGACTCCTTTTTGTGTGTTTTTCTTTGTTAATTTATTGCAGAAATTGCCTAGCCTTTTTCTTTGCTTTCACCAAATTCTGTTATAATAAAGAATCCAGACATGCCATGGAGTCTGTAACAAAGAAGTTACCATCTTTACCTGTGCAGTTTATCCTCAAGCATTTCCATGTACTTCATAGTATTCGCCTTCACACTGGTTTCTGCAAAACAAAAATCCAAAATTGATGCAACTGGAGTCAGAGAGTGAACAAAACCCAGAACTGCTCAACTAAAAGCCAAAACCCAAAGGATCGCAGCAGTTGAGCCGCTAGTAATGATAACATCCTATGTTTGGAAAACACTCGAATCCATTGGACGGCTTGCCTGGAGAGATGCGTTGGAAGGGGTCGGAGGCCTCCAGGCACTGCCGAAGTCGGAGCCGGGGATCAGGGTCTGATGCCTTTCACTACGTGCTTTCAAAGGCAGCGTATCCGGTGTCTGGCGTGGATCCCGTTGTGCTCTGTGTCCCTCACCTTTCCTACCTGGTAGCCAAAGACTTGGTTGTAGAGTTTGGGAAAGAGTGAGAGAGGGAAGAACAACCCATCCTGCGGTTTAACCAGAGAACCTCACCCATGGTAGCTGAGGACTACAGACCCTTTCGCTGAAAAACAAACGGGAGCCCGATCCAGCCAGTGAGCTGACATCAACTGCTCAGCTCCCAAAGCTGTGAGATCAGCTTCTACTGGAGGTAAACTCAGTGCCTCATAACCACCAAATACTGAAGGAATAGATGACTCTTAGGGCCCAATGGGTCAAAGAGGCACTTTGCTAATGTAAAAGAGATTTGGTACCTTTGGGGCAAGCTCTGATCCCCTCTGTGCTTGCCTCCCCTTGAATCTGAACAGGCTAGGACTCTTCCCCCAGCTGCGTGTGGCAGGAAGGATGCTGTTTAACTTCTGAGGCTAGGGTCCAGCTCCTGCCTGGCTCTTCCTCCTGGGAACCCAGCCGCCATGCTGTGAGGAAGCCCAAGCCCCACGAGAGGCCGTGCGGAGCTGCTGCGGCTCTCGGCCGCCGGGGCAAAGGGCTCAGCCTACAGCCCACATTTTTTTTCTTTTTTTTGGCCGCGACATTTTATTCAGTTAAGAAGGCTCACGGAGCAGGAGATAAACGCCAGCTGCACGGGGCAGCACCTGCAGATCCATGCCCTGCATCCCCCCAGAGAAGGAGGTGGGGTCCTGGAGACAGCTCCCTCCGTCCATCTGTCCCTCCGTCCAGAGTCCCAGGGAGTGGGTGCCCCCGGGCAGGCAGTAGTTACTGGGAGGTAGGGTAGGAAGAGGGCGGCTGGCTCCCGGCCTCTCCCAGCAGAGTCAACCCTGCCATGGCTACTGCTGGGCCTCCGCTAGACCCCGGGCGGGACTGTGGACCCAGAAGCCCCAGCACGCGGCTGGGGGCAGGGGGGAGCCAGTGTCGGAAGCACACGCCACCAGGAATTGCTTTTTAAAAAGTATAAAGTGTTTTGGGAAAAAAAAAGGAAAAAAAATCTATATAAAAATTTCTTCACATATAAAATCCTGAAGAAGGTGCAAGGTAAGACCCAGTGCTAGGGGCGTGCTCAGATACGCAGAGTGTGTGTGTGTGTGTGTGTGTGAGCAGACGTGTGAGTGAGGGAGCTTTCAGATGATTTGGGCCTTTCAGTCTGAGGGACCCGGACGCCATGGAAGGGAGACAAGCCATCCCTGCTGCTCCCTGTCGAAACCCCTGACTCACAGAATTTGTGCACATAATAAATGGTTGTGAGTCATTAAGTTGGGGGGATAAGTAGTTCTACAGCTGTAGTAACTGGAAAGCCAGCTCGGGATTTGGGGTGTTCTGAGTGAAATGGGAAAGCACTGCATAAGAATGGCAAGAGGGCTTCCCTGGTGGCGCAGTGGTTGAGAATCTGCCTGCCAATGCAGGGGACACGGGTTCGAGCCCTGGTCTGGGAAGATCCCACATGCCGCGGAGCAACTGGGCCCGTGAGCCACAATTGCTGAGCCTGCGCGTCTGGAGCCTGTGCTCCGCAACAAAAGAGGCCGCGATAGTGAGAGGCCCGCGCACCGCGATGAAGAGTGGCCCCCGCTCGCTGCAACTAGAGAAACCCTTGCACAGAAATGAAGACCCAACACAGCCATTAATTAATTAATTAATTAGTTAATTAATTTTTTTAAAGAACACACAACTCCCTCCCCAGAGAAGTATACATCACTGTTATACTTTTTAAAAAAAAAAAAGAATGGCAAGAAATTGGCTCGTGGTTGCTGTGTTGAGACCAGACTGTAGGAGGAGGTGAGGTGATGGGGACTGAGACCAGGGCGTCAGCAGGAGGCGGCGATAAGAGGCAGACTTTAGGTATACTTTAAAAAATAGAAACAACAGGAGTTCCTGACGGATTGGATTTGCATGTGTGAAAAAGAGCCACGTCAAGAATGACTACAAGGTTTTTGCCCTGAGCCACTGAAATAAAAACAGAGTTGCCATCAACCGAGAAGGGAAGATAGCAGTGAAACCCGCTTGGGGAGACGAGCAGGAGTTCAATTTTGGATTGAAATTTGCTAAGAAAGTAGAACTCTAATGTCCACTCCCCCCCCCCAAAAAAAACAAGATAAATACATGAAGTGATGGATGTGTTAATTAACCTGATGAGGGGAAACTCTTTCACCATGTATATCAAATATCACGATCATGTTGTACACTTTATCTCACAACGCTATTTGTCAATTATACCTCAGTAAAGCTGGAGAAAATAAAAGCAATCGAAAAACTTTTAAAAAGAGTCCAATTTTGGATACGATAAATTTAGGTTTATTAGACATCCAGCAGGACTGGCAAATATAGAGTTGGATATATGAGTCTAGAGAAGGTCTGGACTGCAGATCGACACTCGGAAGACCCTGGCGACTGAAGCGAGGTGACGAGATGTCATCACGCAGGGAGTGAGAGTAACTTAAGAAGCCCTTGGTGATCCCATATAACTATGATTATATTGTGATAGCACATTTCATAAAAGGGACAAAAATTCATAGCACCTCCCTTGAGGACAAGACAGCCATATTCTCATGTTTAAAATAATCCAGAGGTACATCCTATGAATGATTTTGTTAAGAAATCGGACACTAAATACTTGAGTCATCTAACCACTTGATGCCCCAGTTAGTGACCTGCTAGACCCACACAGGAACATCTTGCCCACTGGCCCGGAGGCTGCCATCTGCAGAGGATGCGGTGTTGACTGCCTTCGCTGGATCCTGACTCGTCTCCCAGGCCGGCCTTGCTCACATATTCCTGGGTTGACTCACAACCTTCCAGAGAGGCCCAGACCATAGACGGGGAGTTTAGGTTTTTAACTTCCTAAGAGGTATGCAACTTCCTAAGAGATATACCCACAGAGACACTGACTGAGAACAGAGCTCATCCTTTCTTCCCTTATCACCATCCCTCCTCTTCCCTCCTTTCTCCAGAATCTGAGAGCAGGGACCCAGAGAATGGTAGTGGTGGTGAGGCAAGATTCCAAGAACCAAGGATGGTACCGAGGGAAGCTGAGTACTAAAGGTAAAAGAAGACCAGGGGTCACCAGGCATCCTGATGCGGAAGAGGCAGGAACACTTCCCTTCCACCCCACATGCTAAGAGAATCTGATATCCAGAATCGGGCCAAAATATCAGAATGGAGTTTATATAGTTTTATAAATCCAATTGAACAAGAACTGACTGATCATTAGACGCAGCAAATCTGCGAAAACATTTATGGGAGTGCATGGCACAGACACAAATCAACGTTACAGGAATGGAACCTGGGTCCTTTCATGCAAGACACTACGCTAGGCACTATTTAATTATAATAGAGATACGGACTCAAGGAGCCCAGAGAGCGCCGTAGGGCCAGATGCTAACATTGATTTCTCCTGGGAGTGCATAGCAACATTTTCCATAAGTCTTCATCATAAGTGATAATCCAAAAATATCCCTATGAGTCTAATGAAAAAAAAAAATTACCAAGCTACCCAGCAATATCCTTTTCAGGATAAACTAGGAAGGTAGGAGAATGTTAAGTAGAAGCAGGTCTAACTAGGTTTCATTGCATTAGATCCTTTGTTTGCATAATAAAAGGACAGCAGTATTTGTCATGATAATAGTACAGGGAATGAGTAACACCCCGGCAGCCTTGCCTTCAGACTGAATGAAGCAGTGGTTCCGGAGAACTTCAGCCCCACCACCCTCAATTAATAAGGCAGCATCATGAGATCGGTACAATATGATCTCAAATTTGAAAATGGAAGCCGAAGGGACCTCATCAGTTTAGCATCAATCACAAATTTTGTCTAACGTTAGCCATTTTATTGATGTTTTTCTAAAATAACCTCAGTACCAAGTGAGGTCTGACCTCGTTTTATGAAAATCAGTCAGCAGATTTCAAAGGTAGATTAAGACAAAATGAACACCCATTAGTGAAATCTTCCAGAAGGAGGATGTGAAAGACAAAGGAGAAATTTTAGAATTCTGAGAAACTTTTGAACATCTGAAGTATTATTCTTCCGCTTGAGTTAATGGAAGGACTTCTGTTTACCTGGGTAATTAAACCACACAAGGAGATGAAGGAGTAAAGTAGCACTAACAAAGAGCCAGGTAGGGCAACAACATGGAAAAAATGGACTTGCAGTTGGATTGTCTTCGTAGGTGGGATGGAACAAGATTGTAGGACCTTGAAATCTGGCAGAATCTGTTATAGGAGGTGCTACACAACTCAAATTTTACACTGAAGATGGAAATACCAGCCTGAACCTTTGCTGGTACCAAAGTGATCTTGACTGTCACATTGGAAACCCAATATGCAGCAGTACTTGATATCAAGTTAATGACATCAATCTAGTTAACATTTTATTGCGCACTTCCTACGTGTCAGGTACTGTTCAAAACATCTGCCCTAAATGCCACACAATAATAGTACCGATGAAGAAGTTATTATCATCCCCATTTTGCAGTTAGAAAAACAAAGGGGTAGTGAGGATCATTGGCTCACACCGCTAGTGAGGGACAGACCCAGAGCCCACCGTTATAGAACACAATCCCAATTTTAAATAATAGGAGCGAGGAAATGCACACTGAATAAATGCATGTGAAATTTCAGCCACCAGCAAAATGAAGCAGGTGTTCAAAGACCATAAATTCAGGAGAGGCCAAAAACTGCTGTAAAAAGTCAGAGTTACAAACAGCACTGGCAATTACAAAACAGCCACCAACAAATGGAAACCTAATAGCATGTAAGCTGTGGGGAAGAATACTGCTAACATATCAGCATAAAATACATTACCATTGTGTAATATATTTATATCATATATCTGCTAACATATCAGCATAAAATACATTACCATTGTGTAATATATATATATTTTTTTAAACATTTAATGTTGCTATCCATTTATTTATTTTTTTTTTAGAGATAACATACATATTTAATTTAATTTATTTATTTATTTATTTTTGGCTGTGTTTGGTCTTCGTTTCTGTGCGAGGGCCTTCTCCAGTTGCGGCAAGCGGGGGCCACTCTTCATCGCGGTGCGCGGGCCTCTCACCATCGCGGCCTCTATTGTTGCGGAGCACAGGCTCCAGACGCGCAGGCTCAGTAATTGTGGCTCACGGGCCCAGTTGCTCCGCAGCATGTGGGATCTTCCCAGACCAGGGCTCGAGCCCGTGTCCCCTGCATTGGCAGGCAGATTCCCAACCACTGCGCCACCAGGGAAGCCCCCCATTGTGTAATATATTTATATCATATATCACATATATACGTGTGTACATATACGTATACGTGTGTGTGTATCTATATATATTGTATAGGCCAAGGTGACTTCAAAGTAGTTTGCAATGAGAAAATGATTACTAATTTTCCCAGGCTTATATTCAGGTTGGGTCACTCCTCCCAATAATAAGATGTCAAATTCATGTGGTTTTACAAGATTTTTGTTTGCCTCTATAGAGTTGTTTACAGCATTTTTCTGCCATCACTATGTGTAGTGGTCATTTACATAGAACTCTCAAGAGAGAGATCCTGAATTAAACAGGATATAATCCTTCCTAGGCTTTAGACTTGTCACTGCATATCCGCTAGGGTTGGAACCAAACGAACACACCATCACGAGATTAGCAATGGACTCACTTCTCATCGGCGGGACATCATTCGGTGTGGTGGTGTTAATTCTCTCTGATGTTGGTAAGAGATTTGCAGAGAGAAGAAGAGTTATCAGATATGGGCCCTACAGAATTAATAAACACTAACAAATAGCAGGCCTCTCTTTGGGGTTGTATCTGACTCTCATTCTTACATCTATCTAATGTTTCTGAAATGCCCACCACGTGCCAGGTTCTGCGTTAGGCACTGCGGCTTCAGACATGAATGTGATGCCGCCCTTAGCCTGGAGAAAACCAGGTTTGGTGACAGTCACACAAATAGATAGCTAATAAAAGCAATGAGTTTGGTCCAATGATAGAAACGTAAAGCAGCGGTCACTCTGGAAGCATCGCGGAAGGAGATTCAGCCCAGCTTGAGGGGATAAAACATGAGTCCCAGAGGAAGTGACTGAGCAGAGATCTTAAAGGATTTTCCATGCTGGCTGAAGCCGGAAGAGGCGTGCATAATCCAAAACAGCAGTTGCACATAAAATAAGATTTGCGTTTTAGAATATCAGGCATTTAATGCCGTATCATTTCACCTTCCGAATAATTTCTGAATCATTTTTCCCTAAGCTTACACGTAGATTACTCGGTGTAGCGCACGATCCCACACCAAGGGAAGATAAGGTGGCTACAGGAGATGGGCAGGTCCAAATGTCCCAAAGCACGGGCTCTAAGCCTCCATCACCACTGTCACGGCCACTCTCGGAAGTGGAAGTAGAGATGAACAATCCGTCCAGATTTTCTCCTTTGGGCAAGGTGAGTGAGGCTGTCCCGTTACGGTAACTTCAAAGGCAGAGAGTGGGAAAGCCTTTTCAGAAGTGGAGCATCCAAACATGATTTAGTTGTCCGTGAAGAAAGGAAAAGCAATGATTCCCAGCTGTGTTGATGTTTATGCTACTGCTTCCACCGTTTTGTGCTGTGTCACGGTGTCTGGCTGCAGCTGCCCGGCGAGAAGCCCTGCCCTGTCGCCCTTGAACCCAGAGTGCATCTCAGGGACTTCGCCCGGACACTCATGTCAGTAGAAACCACGCCTGCTTAGATGGGACGAGATCGTGGGCAGGAGGAAAGGGAGGAGAGTGAGGAGGGAAGCTCCCCGAGGTTTAAAAACATTAACTAGATGGTGAGCGCTTGCTCTACGTAACAGATACAGCCCTGCTTCCAATTCGACCTGCTGCGCTTGTCGCCAGTTAATTGGGTATCATCTGATACAGTAATTCTCACTTTCCCTGTTCAAACCTGCCCCTACATGCAATCTCCCCGTGCCCTTGAAGCACACAGCCTATAAATCAGCACTATTCAATGACAGAAAGAAAACCAAGGGCACACGGCATGGAAAGCTAGTCGGAAAAATGCTAACACTGTCAGTTCCATGCAGCCTCCCTCCGCAGCCCCCCTCATTCACACACCCTCACCAGCCACGCGCTCGCACTGATTCCCCAGCTTTCCCTGCTGACAGCAGGCCTTCGGTTTGCTTTCTTGCTTCCTAGCAGGTATCCTTGAAAGAGCTGTGACCTGGAGACACATTTACACTATTTTGTAAGTTGCTTAAAATGTCTATTTACTAGTTTTGCCTGGGAGTGTCCATTTGAGACTATACACTCACGTTCTGTGATTTTTTTCCCCTCCCTTCCCTCAAAGACACGCACACCCCACACATGCCCACATGATTTACTTCTCTTCGTTCTTTTCAAAAGGCAGACAAGGAATAGAATTGGGGACTTTATTTTTAAAGTGGAACACTATTTTCTTAAACAACTAGTATTAAAAACATTTTAAGCCCAAATCCACACTTGATCTTTGATTTTTTTAATTTTTATTTTATATTGGGGTATGGTTGATTTACGATGTTGTGTTAGTTTCAGGTGCACAGCAAAGTGATTTCAGTTATACTTTCTCAGATTCTTTTCCCATTTAGGTTATTACAGAATACTGAGTAGAGTTCCCTGTGCTGTATGGTAGGTCCTTGTTGATTATCTATTTTATATAGAGTTGTGTGTATACGCCAATCCCAAACTCCCAATTTATCCCTCCCCCCCCGACCTTGATCTTCTAAAGCTAAGGAGAGTGGGCTCACACTAGCTGCCGGTGTGATGCTTTCACTTGTGTACGTTATTATGAGAATTATCTCTAATTCTCATGGTAACTCCCTAAATCCCTTTTGAGGATAAGGAGTCAGGCTGAAGGAAGTTCATTCCAGGAGTAAATAAAAAATAAAGGTTCATTCGGTTTTATTCCAGAGTCTATGATTTTTCAAAAATGCGCAATACTGCTGCCCAACTGTTAGGAAACATAACTTATGAATTTCACTGAAGGAAATCCACATTTCACAGAAGGAAAGAATTTACTTTTCCCTCTAAAGCAGAGGCTTTCCATCCATTAAAGGCTTGAAACTGGAATCTCTCTATTTGACACAAAACCATCCTAGTCTGACGGTCTGTCTGAGCTACTGCCTTTGGAAGAGAGATCCCGGAACATGGGTGGGGAAACTCAGATTTTGCTCCAGGGCAAGGACTGGCCCGTGTTACTCTGATCAGATCCCCGAGGACACGGTGTATCCCATGTTGAAGATGCCCTGCTGCACCGTCTTGGGACATAACTTGCGCCCAGCAGATTTTGGCAGGGTGGGAGGGAGAGGGGAAGATTTCAACATCAACCTCTCTGCTCACGTGAATCACACCCACGTCCCCCTCCTCCGGCACAGGGGCTCCCTGCCCGACACCCTTCCCTCTGGGGGCTGATCACCCTCAACCCGGCCCCCTGCTAGCAGGTCCCAGCCCTCACCTGCTTCTCAGCAGCCTGTCCTCCACTGAGGGGACACGGATGGGAACAGTCAAGCTCCCTGCCCCGGAGTTTCCAACGCTGCACTGAGTCAAGAGGCCCTTCCCTTTCCAGGGCCCGGAATGAGGGCTGCAGCCACTGCAGCCAGGTTTCGGTCGCAGCGGGAGGATGAAGGTGACACTCAGAGGTCAGCAGAGGAGGGACGAAGTGGGGGGAGTCCTGACAGCTCCTGAGGCCACCTCCACCTCCAGGAGGGTGACCTGCGCCAATACAGACCCTCCTGCTGTTCCCTCTGCCTGGAATATCCTCCTCACATGTTTCTGCCTTCCTGCCCACCGAGATGCTCCCTGCTTCCCATGTGTTCTCTCCCTTTCTGGGCTCCTACACACGTTTCCCACCTTCCTACAGCCTTCAGGCTCATTTCGGGCATGGCTATCCTCTCCGCCGGAATCGTGGACGCTATGTCCTTTGAACCCTTAGCGCCCAGCACAATCACGGGCCCAGAGAAGGTGCCCAGCGCCTCAGGCACCAGGTCCCAGGGGCCAGTGCTGTGCTGGCCTCGACGGAAGCCTCAGTGAGGAAGACACGTGTATGTTCTCAAGGAATCGACAGCCTGATGAGACAGAAATCAGAACAGATTCTCAGGACACCGAGTAACTGAGGTCATCAAACAGTGAATTACTGGAGACTGGGCGACACACGAATGCAACCCAGCCTGAGAAGGAGAGAGGGGGCCGCTTGGGCTCCCTGGAGCTGAGAAGGATGTGAATACAGGGCTATACTTCAGTCTCTAGTGCAAACAAAGCAACGCATGTGGAAGAGGAGAGGGGGGGCATGTGATGGGGATGAAATAAAGAGGGAAGATTCCCAAACGCCCATCTTTGGCACTAAGCCATTCACAAGACCACCAGCATCACAGACCATCGGCATCCTGCCCACCTCTGCTCCAGGTGTTGATCTGCTGGGCACCCAAACAGAGCAAATCCGGATGAAATCCATTTACGCGTGGACTTCACGGACGTTCCCAACCTCTTACAGGCTGGGACAAAGTCCAAAAGTAAACTGGCTTTTTTTTTTTTCCTAGATAAGGGCCAGACAGGGGCCAGCACTACACCTGAGGTGGAAAACTTGGAATCTGGTTCCACGTGAGGCTCTGGGCACGGAGTGTACCCATCTAATCAGTGCATGTCACTCACCCCCCCAGGCATGAGCACAGGTAACTCAGCCCCAGGGTCCAGCTCACAGTCTCCCAGCCTCTCCCCGTGAGGGCTGGTGGACTCAGGCGTATCAATAAGACACCCCAAGAACACCAGGTGCCTGCGAATTCAAACTCTAAGATGCAGTGAAATGTAACGATTATCCTGGTAAGTCTTCTACCTGTGCTTTGGAAAGACTCTACCTACAGTTTTTTTATTGCCTTATTTTCTTAAGCCTTTTGCAGAAGAAGTGGGTTTTCAGTTGGCTCTGAGATTCCACCCCCAACACACGTGCAAAGGGTGCCCATGTCCAGGACCGTGCATCACTCCCACATGGCCGCACAACGGGGCCACACGTGGCTGGGCACCTCTTGCTTACAGGCCAAGTTTTGTCAGAGGCCCAACGCCAAACCCACGTGCCTGTCCTCTCCTTCCACACTCAGACGATGCATAGGCGACAGAACAAATAGGTTTAAAAAATTAACAGAGAAAAAATATGAATCTTTGCATACCTGCTTCGTCAGGACAAACACATGCCAGGTGAGGAAGGACCAGGCGATATAAAATCTTACAGGAAAACAGCCTGTATGGAGTCTCTTGCTTCTGCCTGAAGCAACTCATCCTTCCAAACTCGTGAATCCAAGATTGTATTACGGCGCATGCAAGAGCGTCACTTGCATGTTCCCACAACGTGCCTAGCGTCTGGAGGAGGCCACCTCTCCTTCCAGGAGGGGGGTCAGGGTGATGCAGGCGAGCCTCACCACAGAGGAGTGGCCAGAGCTAGGACACGCAAGCTGGACCGTCCACACGCTTGTATGCGAGGAGCTCATGGGGGCAGATGACAGAGGTGGGCAAAGACGGGGAGGCTGGGGGCTGTGGCCAACTCTCCGTCCCCTCTGCTTTCCAGCACGGGATCTAAGGGATCCGAGAATTCTAAACTCCCACCTGGTCTCCTAGCCATTAGAGTTATATTTGTCAAGTGTATTAATCATATTTTTTATTTCCTGCATTTTAGGGCGCTTTGACACCTGAGCCTTGCTGACCCTGGAGGGACTGCCCCGCCCAGGGCTGGCCAGTTCCTAGAGAGAGAAAACAACTCACCTGAGAGCAAGCCTCTTACATGCAAACCAGACATCCCAGAGTGCACATGCCCAACTATCTCTTCTGTCACTCTCCAGGCCACTCTCCCCCTGCCCTCATCACCCAGGGCCAGGTACCAGACAGCTAGGAACAGCCCCTAAGCCCCAGAGCCCTGAAATGATTCAAACCAGCCAGTCTGACTGACCCTGCCCATTCCTTCTCAGGGAAACCACAGTAAAGGCTACTGTCCACGTTTCCCCCTCCCTCTGCCTCCCAGCAGACCCTGGTGCTTCCCCCTGTGGCCCTCCCGTGACATGGTGTATCCCCATCTCTTGGGAGCTGTTGAGTAACAAACTGTCTTCTCAGTAGCAGTGGTCTCCTGATCTGTTGGCCTCACCATACCCGAATAATAATAAAACCTACATTTTAAACCTCAAGTTAAGACAATAGAACACGCTGTATTTAGCCATTCACTAGACTGATTCACAACGTTAAATACCCAGATCTGCAGCATCTGCACCTCGTGCTGTGTCTCTGCCCCAGCCCCGCACGTATTAGCGGTGGACCTGCTCTCACCAACATTTGCAGTTAATTCTATAACGGACAAGGGGAAAGAAGGAGACAGGCCTTATCAGCTACAAACACAACATTGTGAAAGAGCTGGATTTCAGCCTTATCAAGACAGCCGACAGGGAACGTAATCCTTGATCTCCCAGAGCCTGGGCAAGCGTGTGTGTTATGCGACGCCCAGCCGGCAGCTGCTTCCTGGGGGCAGCGTCTGACACGGAGGCAGTGTAGGGGGCTCAGCACAGGGGTAGTGAGCTGGGGGCTGGGAATGCCCACCCTGGCTGTGCCTCTGCGGCCCCAACATGGTGCCCTGAACCAAGGTTTGGCACATCTGGCTGCCGCATTTTCCATTTCCACGCAGTACAGCTGGAAGGCAGAGGAGGCCGAATGCAGAACTCGGATGGAGACCACGAGTTCTCCCTCCTCCAGGCCACTACACTGGGCCCCAACTCCCTCTCTTCACACGGGCCCTTCTCACCGGAGACAGAGCCCACAAAATGCGGCTTAACACGCTGCGTGGGCTTCCCTTTGCCCTTGGAACAAAACACAAACCCTCCGCAGAGCCTGCAAACCCTCCGGATAGCGCCCTATCCGCATCTTGTCCACTCACCCCCTCCACCCACGTCTGGCCTCGCCAACACACCGGGCTCTTTCCTCATCCTCGCCTGGCATGCTCCTCGCCTGCACTCCCTGCAGGGGTGGTTTTCTTTTCCTTTAAGCCTCAGCCTAAATGTCACTGCCTTAGAGGGCGCTCCCCCTCCTACAGCCACTGGCTATTTGCCACTCGGTTACTTTCCTTCTGATCCCAGATTGTTGCCTCTGTAGGCCTTAGAGCTCCTCTCTTGTAATTATTTTATTTATGGGTTCATTCACATGTTGTTTTCGGTTTTCATTTTTCTGTCCCTCCCATTAGAATTCAAGTTCAGGAAGACAGCACCCCACAGTGGGTTCCCGCTATGTGTTTGTTTTTGGTTTTTGGTTTTTTTGGCTGTGTTGCGTCTTCGTTGTTGCGCGCGGGCTTTCTCTAGTTGCTGAGAGCAGGAGCTACTCTTCGTTGCGGTGCGCAGGCTTCTCATTGAGGTGACTTCTCTTGTTGCAGAGCATGGGCTCTAGGCACCCAGGCTTCAGAAGTTGTGGCTTGTGGGCTCAGTAGTTGCAGCACATGGGCTCTAGAGCTCAGGCTCAGCAGCTGTGGCACATGGGCTTACTCGCTCTGTGGCATGTGGGATCTTCCCAGACGAGGGCTCGAACCCGTGTCCCCTGTATTGGCAGGCGGATTCTTAACCACTGCGCCACCAGGGAAGTCCGCCATGTGTTTGTTAGTTAGATTATGTATTCACTCTATTACAAAGTGTGTCTGATTTCATGTTCCTGGCCTTGCTGCTGAGCCCCACTCTTGCTCTGTAAAGCCGAGAAGGGCACGTGGGGAAACATCCTGGTTATGAGCACAGGCTCTGGGCGTTTGGCATCCCTGGGGAAAGCCGGAAAGCCAGCTGTGTGCCGGGCGTTAGGAGACACTGGTGCCTTACACACTGGACTTCAGTGCCAACACACAGCACCTCCCGGCTGCAAGGACTCTCTAACTCACACCCCAGGTGTGCAGAGCGGCTGCAGGTAGAAATCTATGTGAAATAGGAAGGTTTGGTACCAACTCCTAACCCGAGAGCAGGGATTCAGGACGGTGGGTGAGGAAGAGCCCCCAACCACCAACCTGTTCACAAGGATGCCTAAGAGAGCAGTGTTTGTAAACTGGGGCCTCAGGCCCCCTGCTAATGCTCTCATGTTCATCTGCTCCCACCCGCTGTCTGTAGTGGGCACAGTGGAAACGGGAGCGTGTCGACTGGGAAGCAGAAGACAGAAGGTCAAAACTCCTTCCAGGACTCAGGGTGCAAGTCGGCCACGGCCCCTTGTCACAGTTGAGAACGTAATGCAGCAAATGTTGAGGCCGACTCTGATTTTCAGTCTTTGTACTTGGGGCAATGCTAAGTGTGAAAACTGAAGGTACTAAAACAAAGTGCAATAACACCTCTAACAGCTTCTGAGGCCCCCCGCCTCCCTCTCACGCACACCCTGAAGAGCACAAGATCCATGAGAATTTAAAAATAGCCCAACATGGGTTTCAAACAGAGTAAACTAAATGAGTCCAATTTTCTATGCCTTTCATTTTAAATTATGCGCTAACTGTCTAGAAGCAAACGACGCGAGTGAGGAGGATGGGACTTTCAAAATCTAATTTTCAAAAACTGGGTCCTAAGGCAGAACAGTGAAAATGCATTTACACATATAATTGCGCCTGCACATCAATCCCGGCTGAGCAAGTGGCCCTTTGGCTGGCGAGGGCGCCTGGCCTGGGCTCACCCAGCCTCAAGAAGCCAATTCACAGGATCGCGGGTACCTACCGAGCCCCTGCTAGGTGCCAGCTGGTGTGCTAGGTGCTGAAGGAGACCCCGCTCTCCAGCCCAGTGCCTCAAGTACCCGTGAACTAGCAAGAGGATCGCACAGGTAAAGGGGTCTTTACAGCACATGGGGAGAGGCCAGGACAGACTAGCTGGTGAGCGAAAGGCAGGCACTTCACGTGGTGGAGACGGATGGAGACCACGGAGGTGTCACGGGGAGGGGGGTAGCCAAGTAGAAATAGGAGGGATGGGCAGGGAGCAGGGCAGGTAGCAAGGAGTGAGCTGGGCAAGGAGCCAGATGCCAAGGCTTGGAAGTAAGCAGAGAAAGGGCATAGTTGGGAAACTGGATGTTGGGGCCACTGAAGATTGAAGTGTAAGGAAGGAGGGGAGGGTGAGAAATGAAGATGGAGAAAGCACGTCAAGAAGGGCCGTTCAAGCGTCTACCAAGAAGCATCGTGGGCCCGGGATCCTAATCCATTACATTCCCTGCAATGTACAGAGTGGATTGTAGGTGGGTGGGATCAGATGTAAGAGGACCAATGGAATAGTGCTGCTGAGATGCAAGAGGCCTGGAACCAGGAAGTGCTTGTGGGATGGATAAAGGTGGGCTGATATCAAAAATATTAAGAAAATAGAATTGACAGGATTTAGTGTCAGGTTGAATCCATTCATTCATTCATTCACTCAGCTGCTGCACACCAAGCAGGCACTCGGTGCTAGGCACTACCATCAAAGCTAGAAACACCACAGTGAAAAAGGAGCATGAAATAAGTGGGTATTTGTAAAAATGCTTAAGGCAGTGCCTGCTATCTGGGAACTATTGGGTTGTTGCTTAAATAGAATGAATAAAATAAAACAGACATGGAGCTTACATTCCAAGTGGGGAGAGAAGCAAAGAAGTAAGTATGATATGGCAGCTGCTGATAAGGGAAAAGGGACCACACGTGCATCAGGCGAGGGCTGCCATTGTAAATAGGGTGGTCAGGGGAGACCTCCTTGAGACGGTGACAGTACAACAAAGACCCGGCAGAGGTGAGACTACACGAAAAGTAAAACGAGAGAAAAGGACCAGCCTGACGCCAGGGCTCTGGCTTGGTCAACTGGCAATGGACAACACCAGAAAAAAAAGATTTGGGAGGACAAAAAATTAAGTTCACTTTCCAACATGGAGAGCTGGACTTGTCTTTAAGATATCCAAGTGGAGTTGCCCAATAGAAGGTGGTCGTGAGGGGCAGGAATTCACGAGGCGGAGGATAGAGATCCAGCCAGGAGTGGGTCTCAGCTTCTAGAGGCTGCCCACGTCCCCCAGCTCACGGCCCCCTCCTTCCAGCCTCAAAGCCAGCAATCCCGTGTCAGGTCATTTCCTGCCTCAGGTTTCTCCACCTCCCCTTCCGCCTCATGTCTCCTCTGCTTCTAGCCGAGAAAGTCCTCTGCTTTCAAAGGCGCTTATGATTAGATTGGGCCCCTCTTTATAATCCAGGACACTCTCCCTTCCTCAAGATCCTTAACCTCAATCATGTCTGCAAAGCCCTCTGTAACATCACATATTCATAGATTCTGGGGACCAGGGCGTGGATATCTTTGGGGCCATTATTCTACCTAGTATGCCAGCCACGTAGCATGACAAGAAAAGGTAGCTGGGGACAGAATCCCAAAAGGAACAAAACCTTAAAACGATGGGCAGAGAAGGGGGAGCTGGCAAATATGACAAAGATGGAGTGGCCGGAGAAGCAGCAGGACACCCGGAAGGGCAGGGTCTACGGAAGCAAATGAAGGATGAAAGTGTTCCTAAGTGTCACCAGGACTAGACACTGCCAAGAATGCTGGAAAGGATCACCTGGCTTTACAATGAAAGGATTACTGGGGATCTACAACTGCCTTCACACATACACACACACACACACACACACACACACTCTCTCTCTCTCTCTCTCTCTCTCTCTCAGAAACCCCTCTTACACATGGCTTCCCACCAAGCCCTGCCCACCAAGCCCCACCCAGCACTGGCCAGCAGAGCTGCGTGGAGGAGACAGGGCTTCGATGGTGTCACACAGGCTGGGTGCCAGGACCTCACCCAACAGACATGAGCCTGGTTTTGAAACAATCAGCCTGACTTGCATCCCACATGCTCACTCTCCCTTCTGGGGAACAAAATGAAATCTCCGCGCGAGAAGTAGGAAAGGACGGAGCCCCTTCCTACTAAATCTGCAGAGATTGATCCCCCCCTGATACAGGAAACACTAAATGCCGATGGAAAATCTATTCTCCAATCCCCATAGCTTCCTGGCATTTGTTTTAGGTATTTAAAATGCATTTGCTTTGACTCTAGGATGGTTAATAAGTTAATGTCCTAGATATTAAGGAAGAGGTAGGTATAAAATCATTGGCTTCAAATGATCCCAGTGAAACCATTTCTTCTGACAAGATCATACAACGCACTTTCCCAGTGAGCCATACACAACTGGCTCAACTCTGTAATAAAGCGGGACTGCAGGTTTAACGGAAGACAGAACCTGTTCCACCACAGATTAAAGTGTAATTTTCCTCCTGCGTCACCGTGTGGTTGAGGGATTGCAGTGTCTTTTTTCTGATACTCTTTCTGTCATCGGACCCAGAGATAAGTGAGCAGTTTCTCCTTATCACGGGGCCATGTTATAAATATGTGAGTTGGATGGTGACCCCTTTGACCAAAATGAAAAAGAAAAGATAGGACGTCTCAGCCATGTTTTTGATTTTACAGACAATACCAGAAAGGCCCTGTTACCATCTCAGGATCCCATTAAGGTTTTAACAGGGAGTTAGTTTTAAGGGTTATGAAAGTAGATCTGTTTTGTTTAAATATCAGGAAATAGGGTTTCCCTGGTGGCGCAGTGGTTAAGAATCCACCGGCCAATGCAGGGGACATGGGTTCGAGCCCTGGTCCGGGAAGATCCCACATGCCATGGAGCAACAAAGCCCGCATGCCACAACTACTGAGCCTGAGCTCTAGAGCCCGCGAGCCACCACTAGTGAAGCCCGCGCACCACAATGAAGAGCAGCCCCCGCTCGCCACAACTAGAGAAAGCCCGCACGCAGCAACAAAGACCCAATGCAGCCAAAAAGAAATAAATAAAATAAACTTATTTTTTAAAATATCAGGAAATAACATGGGTGAAACTCCTATGGACTTATTCTTTTCTTTTTAAATTTATTGAAGTATAGTTGCTCTCATATATTGTGTTAGTTTCAGGTGTACAGCACAGTGATTTGGTTATACATATACATGTATCTACCTATATTCTTTTTGTTCTGATTCTTTTCTGTTATAGCTTATTACAAGGTATTGAATATAGTTCCTTGTTGGGTTTATTCTTTTTTTAAAAAAATAAATTTATTTATTTTTGGCTGCGTTGGGTCTTTGTTGCTGCGCACGGGCTTTCTCTAGTTGTGGCGAGCGAGGGGCTACTCTTTGTTGCGGCACGCGGGCTTCTCATTGCAGTGGCGTCTCTTGCTGCGGAGCACGGGCTCTAGGTGCGCGGGCGTCAGTAGTTGTGGCACGTGGGCTCAGTAGTTGTGGCTCGCAGGCTCTAGAGCGCAGGTTCAGTAGTTGTGGCGCACGGGCTTAGTTGTGGGATCTTCCAGGACCAGGGCTCGAACCCGTGTCCCCTGCATTGGCAGGTGGATTCTTAACCACTGTGCCACCAGGGAAGCCCTGGGTTTGTTGTTAATTACAGGTGTTGGGATCCAGGGACATTAAGGAAAGTGGCCTCGGCCTCTGGTGTGACAGTTGCTATTTTGACGGTTGAATATTTTGAGACAGGTTTGTCCACCTTTTCGTAAACCCAGCCCTGCCAGTTTCACACCTATACCATTATGTGATTCTTTTTGTCATCTACCTTCCACCAATAAAAACCTTTAAAAACTCACTTAAAACAAAGACTACAATGTTGTCACTGCTTTCCATGGTGTGGGTGGAGGGCCTGCAGAGGGACAAGATCTACCCCGTATAATTGCACGTGGCCGCCTGGTGCCCAGAAGCGCATCGCTGACTCCTGGACAGAGCGTACTGCTTTGTCCTCTGTGACATGCCCACCTCTATCCCTGCTTGGCTGGAGAGTGTCAACAGTGCCCAAGTGTCTGCCCTGAGGGGCTGCAGAACTACGAACTGGGGCCAGGAGGGGCTGGATGCTGGGCGAGCACAGGCAGGATGAAAACAGCTGGTCTGTGTGGGAGATAGCAGAGGGTGGCTGAGCTGGGCACAAGGTGCTGCGGGTAAGTTCCGTACATTCAACTACGTGAGTTTTCAGTCATGCACCAAAAATACGGGAAAATCATATTTTGCACGCATTTTCCATTAAATGTTGTGCATTGCACATTTATATATACTCAAATCAGACAGTATATACACACACACACACACACACATATAACTTTATAACATTATCTATTTTATTTCATGGGCAGCTTAAGAGATTTTCAAGGGCAATTTTAAATGCGCTTAATTTTTTTTTCCCACGTGTCTCGCGGGATCTTAGTTCTCTGACCAAGGATTGAACCCGAGTCACGGCAGTGAAAGCACCAAGTCCTAACCACTGGACTGCCAGGGAACTCCCTAAATGTGCTTAATTTTTGCCTAAAGTGTTACCTTTAGAACCCAACCCCTGCACAAGGTGAATGTCCCTCTACCAACTGACCTGGCTTTGTAAGGCTGACCAGTTAACACCAGGATTAGACAGGGATGCAAAGTAGTTGAAAGGTGTTGTCCTGGCTTTTCTGGTAAAAGGCTTTACGCAGGTGTGTTCCCTGAAGTCAGCTCTCTGTCGTTGAGCAATAGTGTGAAGGACAACATGTGCAATTCGGGAGATGTTCCCGCCCTTCAGTCTAAACTCTTCCTGCTTTGGAAAATTCAGGATCTGAATTTTGAGAACCACTTTAATAAAATGTAGCACTTTCTCCCCACCCTTTTGTGGATTTATTCCCCTTGTATTCATAAGATTGTTGAAAAAGAAAATCTGTATTTTAAAAAAAAGGAAGGACCCACCCACCATTGTTCCCAAGTGGCTTGACTTCCCTAGTCTTCTGTCACTTGCATATTATACTGTGGGGAATGTGCTCCAGTCCCTGGAGGCTCGGCTCAGTGCTCCCCATAAAGCCCAGACAACAGATGGGATCATCCTGCTGTATTAAGATGTCCTGAACTCTCTTTACCACAATCCTGCCTTGTCCCATTTTGGCAAGAGCTCTCTCTGAATGTGAGCACACAAGGCCTGTGTCATTTATCTCTCTGGCTCAGACCCAATCAGGAGTTAATCCCTGCAGGCTGTGCAAACAAGAGCAGGAGGCTCAGAGATAAACCCTTTCCTCGGTCCACCAAACCTCTCTCTAAATCAACTCCAGTGGAAGTTACATGTCCAGAGTAAGCTCTGTCCTCCAGTGGGGGGGGAGCCTGGACACCCCCTTCACTGCCTGGAAGCTTCAGATCACCTCCTCGGAAATGGAACTCAAGCTTCGATTATGAAATTTAACCATTTCCCATCCAATCAAAATAAGAATATATATATGTCTAACGGAGTCGCTTTGCTGTATAACAGAAATTAACACAATATTGTAAATCAAATATACTTCAATTAAATGTTTCAGAAATTTAAAAAATAAGGAACTACACATTTTCTATCATTTCATCAAATCATTCACATAAGACACCTAAGAATAATTGATTTAACTGTTTTTTATCCAATTAAGTGGCAATATATAAAATACACATCTTTCAACTTCAAAGGACTGTATATTTAAGAAAAACTAACACAAAAAAGATTTCACCTTTTAAGTTTAATATTTCTATTGGGATTTTTGTGGCTTAAAAAAAATCATTCCCTTTTTCTTTCATTTATCTGTACAGCGTGGTGTCCATGCACACCCAGCACATATACTCTAAGAGTCCCCGTCCTTGACCGCTGGTACTGTTTCCCTGAGCATGGCTGTCAGGCGGTGGATCTACGTTGAGGCTGAAAACTACTCCCATAAAACCAAAAGAAGAAGAAGAAGACGGGGATGGAAGTGGTGTCCCTAGACCAGAGGGTGTGCCTACCTGAGATTCGGTGGCACTTACAACCACTGCTACACAGGGTTTCTCCACCTTTGCTCCTCCTTCGTCTCCCTCTCCCACTCCCTTTGCTGTCTCCTTCCTCTATCCTTCCTTCCAAAGACATAATGGGGTAAGTCTCAGCTGTGCTGAAGGTTGTAAACATAAGTTAACATTGCCTTCCTGTCTTCTGCCTCCTCTTCGAGTCTCATTTTCACAACTAGAATTTTGGAGGCTCCAAGAAGGAAAGCCTGTAGAAGGAGTGAAGAGTGGCTCTTCCATGTGCCAGGGAAGGTTCTTGGTGACCCACACGCATGCAGATTTGGGGAGGGTGGGAGGCCCAGCCAAGGAGAGGACTCTGGCCAGTGAAGGAACTGCTTGATTTTGTCCCAAATTTTTGGTTTGTAAGTATATCCCCACTGAATTTAGGACACCAAGCCTTCCCCACTGTCTTGGTCCATTCAGGCTGCAATAACAAAAATAACATAGACTGGGTAGCTTATAGACAACAAAAATATATTTCTCATGGTCTGGAGGCTGGGAAGTCCAAGATCAAGATAATGCCAGGTTTGCTGTCTGATTAGTGTGATACTTTTCTGGTCATTTCACTGTGTCCTCACATGTTAGGAGGGGCAAGCGACTTCTCTGGGTTCTCTTCTAGGAGGGCACAAATCTTGTTCTCGAGGGATTCACCCTCATGACTTAATCACATCCCGAAGATGCCCCCTCCACATACCATCACATTGGGCATTAAGATTCAACATATGGAAACCTGCTAAAGCCTCTTAGATAGTCTCATCCACCAGAGGGCAGAGAGCAGAAGCAAGAAGAACTACAATCCTGCAGCCTGTGGAACAAAAACCACATTCACAGAAAGACAGACAAGATGAGAAGGCAGAGGACTATGTACCAGATGAAGGAACAAGATAAAACCCCAGAAAAACAACTAAATGAAGTGGAGATAGGCAACCTTCCAGAAAAAGAATTCAGAATTATGATAGTGAAGATGATCCAGGACCTTGGAAAAAGAATGGAGGGAAAGATCAAGAAGATGCAAGAAATGTTTAATGAAGACCTAGAAGAATTAAAGAACAAACAAACAGAGATGAACAATACAATAACTGAAATGAAAACTACACTAGAAGGAATCAATAGCAGAATAACTGAGGCAGAAGGACGGATAAGTGACCTGGAAGACAGAATGGTGGAATTCACTGCTGTGGAACAGAATAAAGAAAAAAGAATAAAAAGAAATTAAGACAGCCTAAGAGACCTCTGGGACAACATTAAATGTAACAATATTCGCATTATAGGGGTCCCAGAAGGAGAATAGAGAGAGAAAGGACCCGAGAAAATATTTGAAGAGATTATAGTTGAAAACTTCCCTAACATGGGAAAGGAAATAGCCACCCAAGTCCAGGAAGCGCAGAGAGTCTCATACAGGATAAACCAAGGAGAAACACGCCGAGACACATAGTAATCAAATTGACAAAAATTAAAAACAAAGAAAAATTATTGAAAGCAGCAAGGGAAAAACGACAAATAACATACAAGGGAACTCCCATAAGGTTAACAGCTGATTTCTCAACACACACTCTACAAGCCAGAAGGGAGTGGCATGATGTATTTAAAGTGATGAAAGAGAAGAACCTACAACCAAGATTACTGTACCAAGCAAGGATCTCATTCAGATTCGATGGAGAAATCAAAAGCTTTACAGACAAGCAAAAGCTAAGAGAATTCAGCACCACCAAACCAGCTCTACAACAAATGCTAAAGGAACTTCTCTAAGTGGGAAACACAAGAGAAGAAAAGGACCTACAAAAACAAACCCAAAACAATTAAGAAAATGATAATAGGAACATACATATCAATAATTACCTTAAACGTGAATGGATTAAATGCTCCAACCAAAAGACACAGGCTCCCTGAATGGATACAAAAACAAGACCCATATATATGCTGTCTACAAGAGACCCACTTCAGACCTAGGGACACATACAGACTGAAAGTGAGGGGATGGGAAAAGATATTCCATACAAATGGAAATCAAAAGAAAGCTGGGTAGCAATACTCGTATCAGATAAAATAGACTTTAAAATAAAGAATGTTACAAGAGACAAGGAAGGACACTACATAATGATGAAGGGATCAATCCAAGAAGAAGATATAACAATTATTAACATATATGCTCCCAACATAGGAGCACCTCAATACATAAGGCAACTGCGAACAGCTATAAAAGAGGAAATCAACAGTAACACAATAATAGTGGGGGACTTTAACACCTCACTTACACCAATGGACAGATCATCCAAACAGAAAATTACTAAGGAAACACAAGCTTTAAATGACACAACAGAGTAGATACATTTAATTTATATTTATAAGACATTCCATCCAAAAACAGCAGATTACACTTTCTTCTCAAGTGCACACGGAACATTCTCCAGGATAGATCACATCTTGGGTCACAAATCAAGCCTCAGTAAATTTAAGAAAATTGAAATCATATCAAGCATCTTTTCAGATCACAATGTTCTGAGATTAGACATCAATTACAAGGAAAAAAAACATAAAAAACACAAACACATGGAAGCTAAACAATACGTTACTAAATAACAGAGAGGTCACTGAAGAAATCGAAGAGGAAATCGAAAAATACCTAGAGACAAATGACAATGAAAACACGACAATCCAAAACCTATGGGTTGCAGCAAAAGCAGTTCTAAGAGGGAAGTTTAAAGCAATACAAGCCTACCTCAAGAAACAAGAAAAATCTCAAATAAACAATCTAACCTTACATCTAAAGGAACTAGAGAAAGAAGAACAAACAAAACCCAAAGTTAGTAGAAGAAAAGAAATCATAAAGATCAGAGAAGAAATAAATGAAATAGAAACAAAGAAAATAGCAAAGATCAATAAAACTAAAAGCTGGTTCTTTGAGAAGATAAATAAAATTGATAAACCATTAGCCAGACTCATCAAGAAAAAGAGGGAGAGGACTCAAATCAATAAAATTAGTAATGAAAAAGGCTAAGTTACAACAGACACTGCAGAAATACAAAGCATCCTAAGAGACTACTGCAAGCAGCTCTATGTCAATAAAATGGACAACCTGGAAGAAATGGACAAATTCTTAGAAAGGTATAACCTTCCAAGGCTGAACCAGGAAGAAATAGAAAATATGAACAGACCAATTACAAGTAATGAAATTGAAACTGTGATTAAAAATCTTCCAACAAACAAAAGTCCAGGACCAGATGGCTTCACAAACATTTAGAGAAGACTCTCCAACTCTTCCAAAAAATTGCAGAGGAAGGAACACTCCCAAACTCATTCTATGAGGCCACCATCACCCTGATACCAAAACCAGACAAAGATACTACAAAAAAAGAAAATTAGAGACCAGTATCACTGCTGAACATAGATGCAAAAATCCCCAACAAAATACTAGCAAACAGAATCCAACAACACATTAAAAGGATCATACACCATGACCAAGTGGGATTTATCCCAGGGATGCAAGGATTCTTCAATATACGCAAACCAATCAATGTGATACACCATATTAACAAATTGAAGAAGAAAAACCAAATGATCATCTCAATAGATGCAGAAAAAGCTTTTGACAAAATTCAACACCCATTTATGATAAAAACTCTCCAGAAAGTGGGCACAGAGGGAACATTCCTCAACATAATAAAGGCCATATACAACAAACCCACAGCAAACATCATTCTCAAAGGTGAAAAACTGAAAGCATTTTCTCTAAGATCAGGAACAAGACAAGGATGTCCACTCTCACCACTATTATTCAACATAGTTTCGGAAGTCCTAGCCACGGCAGTCAGAGAAGAAAAGGAATCCAAATTGAAAAAGAAGAATTAAAACTGTCACTGTTTGCAGGTGACATGATACTATACATAGAGAGAATATAATGATACTATACAGATGACATGATACTATACATAGAGAGAATACTAAAGATGCCACCAGAAAACTACTAGAGCTAATCAATGAATTTGGTAAAGTTGCAGGATACAAAATTAATGCACAGAAAATCTTGCATTCCTATACACTAATGATGAAAAATCTGAAAGAAAAATTACAGAAACACTCCCATTTACCATTGCAACAAAAAGAATAAAATACCTAGGAATAAACCTACTTAGGGAGACAAAAAGACCTGTATGCAGAAAACTGTAAGACACTGCTGAAAGAAATTAAAGATGATACAAACAGATGGAGAGATATACCATGTTCTTGGATTGGAAGAATCAATATTGTGAAAATGACTCTACTACCGAAAGCAATCTACAGATTCAATGCAATCCCTATCAAATTACCAATGGCATTTTTTTTTAATATTTTTGCCTTGTTTTGTGTCCTCAATTGGTTTTTCACTTCAGTTACTTTTTTTTTTTTAATTAATTAATTTATTTATTTATTTATTTTTGGCTGTGTTGGGTCTTCGTTTCTGTGCGAGGGCTTTCTCTAGTTGTGGCAAGTGGGGGCCACTCTTCATCGCGCTGCGCAGGCCTCTCACCATCGCGGCCTCTCCCGCTGCGGAGCACAGGCTCCAGACGCGCAGGCTCAGCAACTGTGGCTCACGGGCCCAGCCGCTCCGCGGCACGTGGGATCTTCCCAGGCCAGGGCCCGAACCTGCGTCTCCTGCATTAGCAGGCAGGTTCTCAACCACTGCGCCACCAGGGAAGCCCCCAATGGCATTTTTTACAGAACTAGAACCAAAAATCTTAAAATTTGTATGGAGACACAAAAGATCCCGAATAGCCAAAGCAGTCTTGAGGGAAAAAAAACAGAGCTGGAGGAATCAGACTCCCTGACTTCAGACTATACTACAAAGCTACAGTAATCAAGACAACATGTTACTGGCACAAAAACAGAAATATAGATCAATGGAACAGAATAGAAAGCCCAGAGATAAACCCACGCACCTATGGTCAACTAATCTATGACAAAGGAGGCAAGGCTATACAATGGAGAAAAGACAGTCTCTTCAATAAGTGGTGCTGGGAAAACTGGACAGCTACATGTACAAGAATGAAATTAGAACACTCCCTAACACCATACACAAAAATAAACTCAAAATGGATTAGAGACCTAAATGTAAGACCGGGCACTATAAAACTCTTAGAGGAAAACATAGGAAGAACACTCTTTGACATAAATCACAGCAAGATCTTTTTTGATCCACCTCCTAGAGTAATGGAAATAAAAACAAAAATAAACAAATGGGACCTAATGAAACTTAAAAGCTTTTGCACAGCAAAGGAAACTACAAACAAAACGAAAAGACAACCCTCAAAATGGGAGAAAATATTTGGAAACGAATCAACAGACAAAGGACTAATCTCCAAAATATATAAACAGCTCATGCAGCTCAATATTTTAAAAAACCCAATCCAAAAATGGGCAAAAGACCTAAGTAGACATTTCTCCAAAGAAGACATACAGATGGCCGAGAAGCACATCATCACTAATTATTAGAGAAATGCAAATCAAAACTACAGTGAGGTATCACCTCACACCAGTTAGAATGGGCATCATCAGGAAATCTACAAACAACAAATGCTGGAGAGGGTGTGGAGAAAAGGGAACCCTCTTGCACTATTGGTGGGAATGTAAATTGATACAGCCACTATGGATAACAATATGGAGGTTCCTTAAAAAACTAAAAATAAAATTACCACATGACCCAGCAATCCCACTACTGGGCATATACCCAGAGAAAACCATAATTCAAAAAGACACATGTACCCCAATGTTTATTGCAGCACTATTTACAATAGCCAGGTCATGGAAGCCACCTAAATGCCCATTGACAGATGAATGGATAAAGAAGATGTGGTACATATATACAATGGAATATTACTCATCCATAAAAAGGAACGAAATTGGGTCATTTGTAGAGACATGGATGAATCTAGAGACTGTCATACAGAGTGAAGTAAGTCAGAAAGAGAAAAACAAATATCGTATATTAACGTATATATGTGGAACCTGAACAATGGTACAGATGAACGAGTTTGCAGGGAAGAAACAGAGACACAGATGTAGAGAACACATCTTGGTGTATGGACACCAAAGGGGGAAAGCGGCGGGGGTGGTGGTGGTGGTGGTGGTGGGATGAATTGGGAGATTGGGATTGACATATATACACTAATATGTATAAAATGGATAACTAATAAGAACCTGCTGTATAAAAAATAAAATAAAATAAAATTCAAAAAAAAAGGTTTAACATATGAATTTGGGGGGGGACACAAACATTCGGTCTACAACACCCATAGATATGCTTAATGAAATATATTTCATTTTGAAAGAAGCCAGGTTAAAATGAGCTTGGCGTATTTTTTTCCAGAAATTCACAAATTCAGATACCATGAAATATCACAAAACTAGGGATAAGAATAAATGCTTTAAGAAGACATAGCTGATGTTTCATAATCAAAAGGACAGATGCTTTACCCAGAATTGCTTTAGAGATGGCAATAGATGGCTGGATAATTTATTTTGTGCAGGGTCATTTTTAGGCTCATTATTATAGTACTTACTTGTTTTTGCTTTCAAAGCAAGAGTCTGGGGCTTCCCTGGTGGCGCAGTGGTTGAGAATCTGTCTGCTAATGCAGGGGACACGGGTTCGAACACTAGTCTGGGAAGATCTCACATGCCGCAGAGCAACTAGGCCCGTGAGCCACAACTACTGAGCCTGCGCGTCTGGAGCCTGTGCTCCGCAACAAGAGAGGCTGCGATAGTGAGAGGCCTGCGCACTGCGATGAAGAGTGGCCCCCACTTGCCGCAACTAGAGGAAGCCCTCGCGCAGAAACGAAGACCCAACACAGCCAAAAATAAATATAAAAGAAAAATAAATAAATAAATAAATAAGAGTCTTCCCTAAATTTAAAAAAAAAAAAAAAAAGCAAGAGTCTGAAGCTCTTCTTATAATTGAGAGACTGTATAGTATAAGTTGTTAAGAGTAAGGTCTTGCACTCAGGCTAACCTGGGTTAGCTCTGACACTTATCAGCTCAGTCAACTTGGGCAAGCACGTCATTTCCTCTGAAAATCAGGTCAATACTTGTACTTCCCTCATAAAGTGGCTGTAAGGAGTCAAGGAAATAATGGGTACTCAGTAACTGTTAACTTTTTTCATCTCCTGCTATTGTCATTATCATCAATTTCACTGTCGTCATCATGACAGTGGCCATCAGCAGGTGGCCCAGGGACATTAGATAGCCTCCATTTCACATATCATTACACTGGGTTTTTCTAACATGAGTATAAATTGGGCTTAATTTGTAAAGGAGCTTCACAACTTGATTGGAGCTCTCCAGGGTTGAGAATCAGAGGCATGATATGATTTTTCACAGGTTGCAAGAAAAATAGAAGTTTTTAAATTATAGTATATTAATACTAGATAAATATTAAATACATCTAGTATAAGACATATTATTATGAATTTTAGGATTATTTCATAGCCTCAGTCACTCACTGAACCTAGAATACTGAACAGACTTAAGAAATCAGCTCCTGAAGGGGCAGAGGGGTGAGGCAGAAAGAGGACAGCTGCAATTTGCACAACTCCAGAAGTACTGTGCACATGACCTCTAATGTGGATGGTGCCCCTGGAGTTGGGTGGTGCCACTGAGGCTCAGAGGAAGAGCACAGACAAAATGTGATCCAAACCCAGCCCCTGCCATGGGCTCAGGCATGTTACCAAACCTTACATTCACTTCCTAACATGTAAACTGAGAAAAATTATTCCTATGTGTTAGGCTACTGTCAGAAGAAATTTAATTCAGACCATTTAATCAGATGGTCCTAATTATGCACCCCTAAGAGAAGACAAGAGACTCATGGTCATTTTGGTAGATTATTTTGCAAGGTTACATCTTCCTAGGTAGGGCTACCGCTCTTCGTAACTCTAAGGGCACCATTCTCAGGAATACCATGCTTTGACACTGCCACTGATTTAATAGGCACTTTGCTTGCAATTAATGACACTGCCACTAGGTGTCAGTGCCGAGCTATAACCACATGGTACAAATAGTCTGGCTCCCCACAGGCAGCAGCAATACACAGGTCAATGCTGAAACTGAGCTATACAGCAAGTAGATTAACTGTGTGTCAGAACAGTGCAGACTTCCTATCGCTCTGGAAACACTTCTCAGCCTACTTTGGTTCATTCACTCACTCAATGAATCAACAAATATTTATGGACCCTGTTGGGAACTGCTGAGTCTGGTCAAAGGTTTGTAAGTTAACTCTCTTCTGGTCACTACGTCATAAGCAAGTCCCTAAGGCATCTTCTGTAGATCTACATGCCTACAAATGCATAATAACAGAAGGAGCTGTGCAGAGTTGAACACTCCTCTGTCTGAGATTAGCGTGATTCCTAACAGGGGCTTTGAACATCTTGAGTCCAGGCTGCTTCTAGCTTCTTTCATGCAAGGGACCACCAGGAAATCAGGACCACCTTAAAGAGGGCAGGGGTGGTTTGGCTCCACTCTGGGCAACCGAGAGTGAACTCAATCTCCTGGGATTCTTCCCAGGATAGAACATGACCCCAGGACTCAGCCAAAGTGGGTCTCTGAAGCACAGTCTAGTTTGGGAATCGATATTCAGAAGTAGACCAAAAGCAGAAGGACCCAAAGGGAAGCAACTTGCCCCACCTTGAGTTTGTCGGGTGAGATACAGGAAGTGCGGTGCTGGCTACTCAAGCAGCATGTGGGGAAGTGACAGTAAATCTGAGTGGTTTCTGGGCCTCCATCCAGACCTCTGCTCACCTGTGGGCTCCTGAAACTAGACTTGCATCAGGCTGGCAATCTCCACTCAGTCCCCAAGCCATCAGCGCTTCCTACGACATCATTCTGCTTTCTTTCTGCCCAACAGCTGCAGCAAGCAACAGCCCTGAGGTCCCGGGTCCCCTGGTGCCCATCTGTGCTGATGGGTCCTTTCTCTCTTAGGACCCAGAACACATGTTTCCCCAGGATGGGATGTTATAAGTGGTGGTTAGGATCTCAGATCCGTCACCAAAAGGCTGAGCAGACCACGTGGGGTAGTGACCAGGGCACAGCTCCCAGGGCCCACCACCCAGCTGGAATGCTGCTGTGACTTCCCAGCCATGGGACTCTGGTCGACAGACTGAACCCCGTTATGCCTCAGGCTCACTGTGTAAAAGTGGATCAAGAGAACAGCAGTAACCTCACACCATTACGGTGAAGACTCAACCTGTTTAACATGCAAATCACTCAGAGGGATGCTGGGTGAAAAGAACACTGCACCAGCAGCTGCAAGATCCACACGTGGCCATGGGCTCCCTGTGAACTTGAGCCTCTGAAGCTGCCACTAAACTTGTGTGACCTCATGTGCCTGATTCGTAAGTTGCAAGGGTTCAAATATCTGCTCTCTGAGGTCCTTCCAGTTCAAAACCCAAAGGAAAATGTTAATGGGAACATTTTCTCAATTTGCTCTCTGAATTTCCCCATTTAACTTTTTTTCTTTTCTTTGCCACTGATGTTGATAGTGAGTGCCTGCTTGATCTCAAATCCCCTGCCTTGTAACGGGTCCCAGAGGTCTTGGGTGACCTCTCACCCCAGGCTGGAGGTCCCCAGCCTGTGGCTGCCTCCACGGACCCCTCTGCCGCTGAGACCCACATCGCAGTCAGGTTTGAGCGGCCACTGCGCCTGCCACGCCCCCATCAAATGCCCCTGAAATACAAGACCTGGGGAAAGTCGGGACTAGTTGTCCCTCAAGGAAAAAGAAAATCTGGAATGCCCTCTTTCAAAGCACCTTCCTCTCACAGTCTCCAGAGAAAACCAGGCTTCCCCTGCATTTGTTTCTTTCTTCCCACCTGATTTTTAAAGCCACCAAAAGCCCCTCTTCTGCCCCCCTGAACTCCTGAGCCACACTGGGCTTCCTGACCCAGATCCACTGCAAACAGTCTGCAAAAAGCATCTGCTGGCGGGTCCTGAGCTTGGCGGTCCTGAGCACCTTCCCTTGGCTGTTCCGAGTAGGCTGATGACTTGCACTTGGACGAGCCGTCCCGTCTGTGCCCGGAGCCGGCCATATGCTCTGGGCAGCGTGGCTGCGAGGCTTATTACTCCTGGGAAAAATAACAAGCCGGCAGCAGACGAACAGACGACAGCAGGAATGATTTAAGCCATTTTCGAAGTCTCCGGGTTAAAAATACATTCTTTTGGCTGTGTGATGGTGTATTGTGATCACGACTACTTGGGGACAGGATTTCCATATTTTGTCAGGAGTTGGGGAGGCGAGCAGGAGAGGAAGGATGGCGAGAACAATAGCGGAGCTCCGTGGACGGCTCGCACGGTGCAAGCACAGGAGGGCACGGCCTTCCCACCGGGGACACCCAGGCAGAAAGCAAGCGGAGGGCACCTCCACATGCCACTCCGATGTTCACAGCAGCATTATTTACAACAGCCAGGATATGGAAGCAACCTAAGTGTCCATCAATAGAGAAACGGTAAAGAAGATGAGTTATGCATATATATATACATATTCTATATAGAGAGTCCATACATATAGATAAAATGGAATACTGCTCAGCCATAACAAAGAATGCAACGACTTGGATGGACCTAGAGAGTTTTACGCTGAGTGAAAGAAGTCAGACAGACAAAGACAAATACTCTGTGTTATCACTTATATGTGAAACCTAAAAAACAAAACAAACAAATGTATATAACAAAACAGACTCAGATGTGGAGAACAAACTCTCCACTGGTTACCAGTGGGGAGGGACAAGATAGGGGGAGGGGATTAAGAGATACAAACTACTTTGTATAAAATAGATAAGCAACAAGGATACAGCACAGAGAAACACAGGCATCATTCTTTAATAACTTTAGGTGGAGTATAATCTATACAAATATGGAATCGCCGTGTGGTACACCTGAAACCAGTGCAACATTGTAAATCAACTCTACTTCAATAACAATAAATAAGTTAAAAAAATAGATCAATAACCTGATGATCATGTCTCAACGTTCCTAATCTTGAAGTGTGCATATATGCCTCATGCTCTGGAGTAGCATTGGTCTTGGAATTACAGGCCAATAATGGGCTATCAGTGGAGATCCTGGGACCCAGCTGCAGTAGGGTGGAAATCCAGACAGGGAATGAGAATGCTGAGGCTTCCCATCCTTTGGCTCAGAGAAAAGGGGATTCTCTTTGCAGTCAGACAGTGTCGAGCTGGAAGGACAATCCCTGGTGCTATCACAGTTGCCAAAGGCTTTATGATTAGGCTACAGAAACACACTGCAGCAAACACATATGCCATCCACCGTGCGGGTGAAAACCATGGTACTTCAAACACTATCGTTGGGCTATCTGGAATTCTAAGTAAAAATTCCAGGAAACCAATGGATTTCTGAGAAACGTACATGAAGTGATAAAGACAATGTATCATACCCCTTGGGAAAGACTCATTTTTCAAAGCCAGCTTTTCTTAAAGGAGGTCAGGAAGGGAGCATGAGAGTTGAATTCACATTTGAACCCGCTCTCCATCCAGGCTCTCAGTCCTTAGATTTGGTGGAAGATAAATCTCTGCCCTTGTCTTTCAATCCAAGGAGCTTCCTCTCTCTTTGTTCCCCTTGGCTTTCCTCCTACTGTGTGGAAAAGTGTTATTGCCTGCCCTCCCCCAGCTCTCCTTCAGCCTGATCTCTCGACTCAAAGGCAGCCTCTGAAACTGGGTCAGGTACAGACATGAGAGCCTGAGACCGATCACCAAGTTTATAAAAGTCACAACAGCTAAATCCCCAGATCCAGCTGTCCTGGGCCAGGAGGACAGACAGCTGTTGGAATGTGTAGGTAAGACGGTCATCCAGGAAGAGCCCTCTCCCCGCCATAACTGACGTTGTAACACTGGATCCGGCATTAGGACTTTTACTACCCTCAACTTTATATTCTGTACTTCACGGAGATCACACACTAGTGCTTTTTATATAAACCTACCTTTGATATGGGTTTGGATTGTAGTAACATTCTATTGATTAATACCAATAATAATTCTATTGATTATTCCTAAATAAGCACCGTGTTCTCTGAAGTCTATCCACAAAGAAGAAATAAAAGTCAAAGAGCTTTTACTTTCAGTAGGTTAGCTGACAACAACATTCTGGGGTCCGGAAGGTTTTTGGAAGTGGAATAACTAATTCTCTGCAAGAACACCCCGTCTTCCTGGGGCTAGCAGTCACCGTAGCGGCAGTCTTCATAGCTAGCGTTCATGGGGTGCTTATTACGAGTCAGGTATTGAATTCATTTCCTGAAGCTGCTGTAACAACGTACCACAAACTGGGTGGCTGAAAATAACAAATTTATTGTCTCACAGTTCCACCAACCAGAGGTCCAAGATCATGGTGTGATGGGGTTGGTTCCTTCCAGAGCCTCTGGGGAGAATCAGTCCCAGGTCTCTCTCCCAGTCCCTGGTGGTGGTCAGCAACGCTCGGCATCCTTGGTTGCAGACGGCTTCACCTCCACATGGCTTTCCCCTCTGTGGTCTCTGTGCCCCAAACCTCCCTCTCCTTCCTCTTGAAAGAGGACCAGTCGTTGGATTCTGGGCGCACCCTAACTCCAGGATAATTCCATCTCAAGAAGCTGAAATTAATTATCTCTTCAAAGACCCTATTTCCAAGTAAATTCACATTCACAGGTACCAGAGGTTAGAACTTGGACATATCTTTTTTGCAAGGGGACACAATTCACCCCATTACAGGTATAGTAAAGGGGACTTTGTACGTGTTATCTCACTGGTGGAGGAAATCGCTGAGGTCATCTTGTCCCCTCCTCCATGACTGTGAACATTTTCTGCTATGATCCCCGACAGCAGCCAATCAGCTGCAGCCTGAACAACGCAGTACCAGGGAATTCTCGACTATGACGGAAGCCTTGCCCGCCTCAGACGGCTCTGGTGTTTCTAAATATTTTCCTGGGTGCACAACTTCACCATGGAGTTGCTAATCCTATTATCACCAACTTTTAGATAAAGAACAGAGGCCAGAGCAGTCTCCTGTAGGAAGAATGCAGGGGAACAGGCAAAGTTTCCAGACAAGTTCTCAAGTCCCTCCGTAGCACCGTCAAGATGAACCTCAAGCTGCCACCAGAATTATCTTGCCATATATAAAGCCATCCCAACTTTACCTTGTCCATAAGACAGACAAATACTGAGCTGACGGACACCAGGCAGCAAGAGAATCATTAAAAAAAAAAAAAAAAAAAGTTGCAAGCATCCTTCCATTGTCTCAACAAAGCAGTTGCTTCCTTCTTCTGATTGGCGGGGGAATACCATGCGTCTCTTTAAGGAGTATTAGGGTTCCCAGTGTCGCCCCTCTTCCTCTTCTGCATCATTCATGTGGCCAGTTATTCTCATGTCACCCACGCAGATGTATTCACACCTGCCCCACACACTCTCTGGGGAACATCACATTGAAAGTGTTTCATTAGATTTTCCAAGAGAATAGTTTTGCCCCGTAGGTAACTCTGGGGCTCAGATGTGGTCTCCTTTGACAAGAATGCTCCTTCCTTCCCGGTTCCAACACGTGAAGAGACTCACGGCCTCCCTTGTAGGTGCAGCTGTGCGTGCTCAGCCTGAAGGCTTCGGGGGCACAGGCGTGGGCTGTCCCCCCCCAGGGACAGAGGGACAGTGAGGGGGGCAGACCTTTCCTTGGCCCTTTCTTCTGATGCTTTCCTTGGACTGACGGTCGCCCTTACTCACCGGGGGAAAACGTTCATCTTTTTCCCTTTACATGTATTTATATAACAAGCTCCTTAAATTCTGTCATTAAATCGTTACTGAGCTTTTAGGGAAAATAAAGAGACATTGAAACAAGCCACCTTTAAGCCCGTAATACAGGAAAGAACAAATAAAGGGACACAGCAGGACTCGTCCAATGAACCCAAATGAGTGCTCGGTTTTATGACTTCAGAAACCAAACACACACCCCTAAGCCCCGTGCCAGGCCTCCTCTTGTGAAAACAGTGCTCCAGCCAGAACATGAAGCTGTTCAGAGCAGAATTCTTGTTTCTAGGTCTCAGGAGGCTCTGCTTCTCACCATCTGACGCCCTGTGTAAAGTCGTCATAGGAGGATCTCGAAAGCCACAGAGCTACCTGCCGACACCCTTCCTGCATGATGTAACACACGTGGACCAGATCCACACCCAGCAGCCATGCTTTCTTGGGCAGAAACCCTAAGAAGTAGCCTGTACGTGCACCCCACAGGTGCGTCTGAAAGTGTGCACGTGGGCGTGAAGTTTTCCAGTGAAGAAAACCACCCCAGGTGAGGTGAGGTCTGCCCGCAGCAGTCAGTGAGGGAAGGTTCCTTCCCAGGCCCCAAAACATCGCAGAAGAAAGAGAGGCCACATTTCCCATCAAAAGTTTGAACTGTCGACACCTTGGAACACCTGGTGCGTGGGTGGGCTGGGAAGCAGGGTCCTTAGGAGAGCAAGTGTGCAGAGCTCCGGGAGCCCAAGGCCATGGTTTTCCACCTGCAGGAGAGCTAAGTGGTAACTGCCTGACTTCCTATTTGAGTCAGTGTAGGAAAATTAAAACCATTCTGGTTTTTGTGAAAAATCAGTATCGCGTTTTCTCAAGCTGGGGGTCGGCGGTTTGAATCCTGACTTCCATGATATTTTGCCAGGTCGGGGCAGCGGGGGAGGAGGAGGGCGAGAGTTTCTGAGTAGGTTGGAAACACAAAAGGTGTCCTAGAAGGAGCATCCTTCCTGGGGCGGGGCTTGAGGGGCTGCAAAGGCATCTCTCCTGGAGCCCGAAGGGAGGGACCTCCCGCCTCAGTGCTCCCCACGTGCGTCATTTCCGTTCCCTGTGTTCCTTCCAGACAGCAGCGTAGCTGAGTGGTTAGGATGACTATTCAGCCTGGAGTCAGGATGCCCCAAGGCCAACCCCAGCTCCGCCACTCACTTTTTGGTAAAGTAAACTTCTCCGTGCCCCAGTTCTCTATCTGTGAAAGGGAATTATGATGGTCCAAACGTCAGGGGCTCAATGTCAGGATCAAAAGCAACAATGCATGCAGAGACTTTAGGCTGGTACACAGTAAGCACTTAATAAATGTTAGCAATTACTGCTACCTTTCTGCCACCAAAACCTCACCCCAGCTCAAAGCTCAGTCGAGTTGAGCACCTACATGTACCGGCTATTCCCACAGCCCGAGCTGTATCCGAATGACCTCCTTTACCCTCCTGGGGACCCCACTGAGGAAGGCATTCATGTCATTTTTTTATCCTGATGAGGAAACCGAGGCTGGCGGTGCGGAGCCAGGATTCACCCAAGCCCCTGTGCCTCGGAGGCAATGTTCTAGACGGCCACACGTGACTGTCCTCAACCAGGTAGAAATAATCTATTAAGTGGCTTCTCTGGGTGGTAGAAAAAACAAAATGGGAAAAGAGAAACAATTCGAAATGGAGACAAGTAGCCAATGCGGATCCCACCTTGTTTCTTTAAGTTGACTTTTTGAAGAATCTGATCATGATACTGTTTCTCTACAGTCACCTTAATACACATTCATTTACCAGAACCACTGTGGGTGCAAAACAGAGCAAAAACAGTAGGTCAATACCTCCATCACTTTTCCCAAATTGAGAGCAAATGGCTGTTGACTCACGAAGTTTAAGGAAAGGAGATGTTAATGGTGCCCACATTGTTCTGCGTGAGCTTCGCTGTGCTGGGGGTCTTGGAATCTCCCAGATTTTACCTGCAAGTCATATATGACAATCCCAGGGATGACAGCTGTCCTTGCAGCCCCGAGCCAGGGCCCGAGGAAGGAGGGCAGTGCCTAGGGCCATGGTTCTCCACTCAGTAGGATTATTGACCGGATGAAATCAAATACAACAGCTTGATGATGCCCAGATGCCCAGTTAATTTGAGTATCAGATAAACAATGCATATTTTTAACATAGAAGTATATTCTGAAATTGCGTGGGACATATTTTACTAAGAAATCATTCATAAGCACTAATGTTCATAGCAGACTATTCACACGAGCTGGAATGTGGAAGCAACCCAAATGTCCATCAACAGATGAATGGATAAATAAACTGTGGTACAGTCATACATTGGAATATTATTCAGGCTTAAAAAGAAAGGAAATTCTGATGCATGCTACATATGAATGAAGCTCGAGGACATTATGCTAAGGGAAATAAGCCAAATGCAAAAGGACAAATACCACACGATTCCACTTACATGAGGTACCTAGACTAGTCAAATCCATAGAGACAGAAAGTAGAAAGGTGGTTGCCAGGGGCTGGTGGGGGGAGGGGCTGTAAGAGGAGGGGAGAGGGAGTTAGTATTTAGTGGGGATAGAATTTCAGTTTGGGACAATGAAAAGAGTTCTGGAGATGGATGGTGGTGAAGGCTGCACAACAAAGGAATGTACTTAATGCCACTGAACTTTATACTTAAAAATGGTTTAAATGGTCATTTTTATGCTGTGTATATTTAACTGCAATAAAAAAATGTTTACAGTTTATCTGAAATCCAAATTTAACCGGGTGTCCTGTGTTTTTATTTGCTAATTCCGGCAGCCCTAAGCCCAAGGGACATTTGGCAAAGTGTGGAGACATTTTTGATTGTCACGACTGGGGAAGGGGCACTGTTGGCATCTAACAGGCAGAGGCCAGAGACGCTGCTACCTATCCTTCAATGCACTCACTGGACAGCCTCTCTAACAAGAGTTATATGGTCCAAAACGTCGACAGTACCAAGGCTGAGAATCCCTGCTCTGGAGGGACGCAGGGAAACCCTCATAAGATGTTGCCTGGGACCTGGAAATCTAAACTTCAGCCACTGATCACAAACAATAGGTTCCCACAGGAAAATAAAAGTACACAAATCCTAGTTGTATCAAAGGACACCTAAAAATTGTTTTTAAACACTTCTCACGTTATTTTTATACGCAAAATTCTGTTTGTGAGAGAGACCGCAATAGCTATTACTCATAGCCAAAAACAGGTGTCCTAACAGGACTCATTTTGACTCATTCCCATCAAAATTAAGAACTAATCAGAAAAGGTCTTTATATCCAGTCTCAGCAGCAATATGCCTGGTAAGGCACTTCAGCCATAAAAACAAAAAATAGGAAATTAGCTAAGGATGAATTAGCTAATCCCCACAGCAAAGTTCCATGCAGTAGACATGCACTTCGGCCACTGTGACAAAAACACCCCAGTGGCAAGCCAGGGAGAAGTTTAGCTGTCCCCATGTGACCTTCCATTCACTCGCTAAACCTTTTAAGCATAAAAAGAAAAGAAAATCCACCAAGAACTTGAGAACAGCACAGTGAAGTCTGAAACACATTTCTCACTGTTATGGGTGATAACAGAAATGGATGTTTTATTAATGCTGAATTAAGAATCCAAGACAAAGGAGCGGCTTATTGTCAAAGCTGTCTTAACAACAACAAAACAAGATTAGTGTCACTGAGCTGTGTATAAATTACACAGATGATCCATCAAGAAAATCAATCAGTGAGGAGAGAAAATAGTATTTCCTGCTTCTTCAAAACCATCAAGATTCATTCATCAACAAAGACTTTTTAGTACAACCAGAAGGGTAAAGTCTGAAAGAAAATAGACATTGGACAAGTTAAGTGCTAAAGGCTGAAAAATCAGTTTTTTTTTAAACTGTGGGGCTTTAGAGAATGTTATACCAGGAAAAAACTCTATGGAGAAGGGAATGCAGAAAACATATAAATAAGAAAGGAAATCTATAGCCAAAATTAGGTCACAATGGGACAGCTGCTACTGAGGTTTCAGAGGCAGGTGCAAGTGTACAAGTGCACACTACCTCACAGGTGTGGAACTTTGCCTGTTTCCTCTGCCTGCTCCCATCTCTTTCTTTCCTTCCCCAACTGTCCCTTCCTTCCTGCTGGCCTAGGGTCTCACAGCCCCTGTCAGCATTCAAAGAGCCATTAAAAAATTTCAAGGACCCCTCAGAGCAAGAGAGATCTATTTCTCCTAAACGGGGGTCCTACAGGATAACTGCAGGTGAAATGCAAACTCTAAAGCCATCCTGAGATTTTACAAATGTTCTATCCCCGAATAACACCAGCTCTGTACCAGTTACCTACAGTCCCACGTGTAACACACGAAGAGTGCAGAGGCAGGGTGAGGGCTATGACCTGACTTGATTGGAATGCAACCGTCACAAGCTCTGCACCTGGAACACAACCCAGGACGAGGCATCAAATCTGAACAGTCACCCAGGGGCCTACAGGGAGGTCACAGGGTTTGTGAAGCTTGTGGATCGACAGCCGCTCAGTTCAGGATCTGTCTCTAGTCAATTCAATGAACACTTAGAGTTCTAAATGGTCTTGGTTCTCTCATTTCTGAGGTGCCATTAGATGAAAACAAACACATGAAATAGGAAAGAGCTGAAATAGACAGGAACATCGCTCGTACAAATATAGGTCGTAGCCTGGATGGGGGGAAAGGGAAGAAAATGGAAAACGACGAAGGTGACCACAACTTGAAACACAGCAGCCCCGCGGCCTTATGTGAAGGGGCCCCGGCCACACACTGCTCCGCAGACCCTGAGGATACCACCCTGCAGACAAAGTCATGAACTTGGAGTCAGATGTTCCGGTTCCAGTTCTAAGTTTTGCTGTTACAAGCACAAGCAATTTAGCTTCTTGGAATCTCAGCTTCCTTCAATCATGAAATGAAGATCATCACTTTGCCCCTCCTGATCGTCATGTTCAGCATGAAAACGGTCTTAGAAATAAAGTGTGATCATATGAACAGTCAAAGAATACTACTTAACTAATAATTAGTATTCATAATATTAACCCTAATCTATCAAGAAGAGGTTAAAGTCTGTGTCTGGAAAGCAAATACCCTCTTTTTTTATAACCATGCAGGAAGGGTGAAGGGTAGGCTCTGTAGGGGGAGCAAAATTGGCCACCCCAAAATGTGCCACTCTGGTATGCGGATTACTTGGAACTGAAAACAATCAAGGCCCAAAAGACTAAGGCAGAAATTTTAACCTCCCCCTCACTGACTAAAAGAATTTGGATAGCGGACCTGTCCCAGGAAGGGAGCACTCACATCGATCAGTATAGTATGAACTAGGTGGGGAGACAGGGAGGAAGCTAGCAAAGCCTGTTTGTTAAAGTTCCTCCCTGTGTCCCATTGTTTCTTTCGGCCCAGCAAACATCTGTTCAACAAACATGTGCTTTTCCGTCTTCCTGTGAACTGTCTTCCACGACATCCCCCTGGCCCCTTAGCTCAGAATAGCATAGCCTCAATTGCCTGACTGTCCTCATATTCTCATGGAGCCCCTGTATGTCAGTAAATTTGTTTTTTCTCGTGTTAATCTGTCTCTAGTCAATTTAATTATTAAGCCAGCCAGAAGAACCTAGAAAGGCAGAGGAAAATTGTCCCTCCCAAATGGCTCGTCTCTCTGAAGTCAGCCACTGTGCTCCCCAAGCCCCACCCCACCCTCTCCCACCCCTACTCCTGACCCATCCTGGCTTCCCCTGGCCTCCAGCATCCAGAGGAGAAAGACACAGGAGGAGGAGGAGGAGACATGCTCGTTCCTGCGTAACCTCAGGAAAGCAAACACAGCTCTTAACCTGAATTTTCCTCATTATAAAAATGCCTGCCTATGTGATTCTTAACTGCACATTATCCTGTTTGGAGCCCACAGTATTACATAAAGCATCTTGGAAGCCCTAACACACTCCGCAAATGCAAGAGATCACTGTGATTCATATTACCCGACGCATCAGGCAGTAACACACACCTGTATTTTCTTTACGGAAAGTGAGATATATTCGTTCAGTGAAAATGAAATACATTCCTCGTCAAATTTGATTTCTCCTCAGTAGAACAGAAGCCTTTCAAACAATTAGCTCTGTCCAATAAAGCCGCAGGAGGGCTTCCCTGGTGGCACAGTGGTTGAGAATCTGCCTGCTAATGCAGGGGACACGGGTTCGAGCCCTGGTCTGGGAAGATCCCACGTGCCACGGAGCAGCTGGGCCCGTGAGCCACAACTACTGAGCCTGCGCGTCTGGAGCCTGTGCCCCGTGACGGGAGGGGCCGCGATAGAGAAAGGCCCGCGCACCGCGATGAAGAGCGGTCCCCGCACCGCGATGAAGAGTGGCCCCCGCTTGCCGCAACTGGAGAAAGCCCTCGCACGAACCGAAGACCCAACACAGCCAAAAATAAAAAAATAAAATAAATAAATAAATAAATAAGAAAATCCTTTAAAAAAAAAAAAAAATCCCAGCTGCCAGTTTTTTAAAAAAATAAAAAAATAAAAAAATAAAGCCGCAGGAAAAAGATGGAATGATCCTTCATCGAGCATATTCGAGAGAGGTAGCCTTCATTACGTGAAAGGATCGTGTGAACCCTGATATTTCCAACTCTTGGAGTTTTCTTAATCTTTGTTCTTAATGATTAAATGATGAAGTATTTGCGTTTTAACATTATGATGATTCCCTCCAGCTTTTCCATTTCCATTTCTATGTCACACACCAAAAGAGGGTGTCGATGACCCAGCTAGTCACTGAGAAGAGGCATTTCTGGCACAATGGAATCCATATAAAAAAGCAAATCCTGAGAAGATGTCAGTGGGGTTTATGACCCTTGTGGAGAGCAGGTGCACAGAAGCCCACCTACCGGTCCAAGTTCTCGCCTGCTAGGCAACCCCTGGTTATCAACTCATCCGACAATGCTCGGCCACTAGAGCCAAACTGAATTCACCTTCTCAAGGAGAATAAACTCTTTGTCTACAGTATCTGCATCATTAACAAGAGCAGTGGATTAAATACAGCTCTAGCAGCTTTTCTAGACCAAAAAGAAATATCCAAGGAAAAGAAAGATGTAGCATCAAATAAGAGGTCTCAGGTCAAACGAAATGTGCCTCTGTGGGTCACAGGAGGCAACGCTGTGCTGTGCAAATCCTACGCGGGAGAAATGGCAGAGATTTGAGATCCAAGAACTCTGAATCCTTCTAAAAAATTTCAACCTACGCAGTTTGATGCTATGGTGCCTCCTTGGAGAATTCAGTTAGGTGACTTCCATGTGAAAACTTTCTACTACTCTTTTCTATCTCAGCTAAAAATTGGTGAAACTCCTTTTGTTATTTTATTGAAGTATAGATGATTTACAATGTGTTAATTTCTGCTGTACAGCAAAATGATTCACATATATATATATATATACACATACATATACACATTCTTTTTCATATTCTTTTCCATTATGGTTTATCACAAAATATAGTTCCCTGTGCTATACAGTAGGACCTTGTTGTTTATCCATCCAATATATAATAGTTTGCATCTGCTAACCCCAAACTCCCAATCCTTCCCTCCCCCATGCCCCCTCACCCTTGGCAACCACAAGTCTGTTCTCTATGTCTGTGAGTCTGTTTCTGTTTTGTAGATATGTTCATTTGTGTCATATTTTAGATTCCACATATAAGTGATATCATATGGTATTTGTCACTCCCTATCTGACTGACTTCACTTAGTATGATAATCCCTAGGTCCATCCACGTTGCTGCAAATGGCATTATTTCATTCTTTTTTATGGCTGAGTAATATTCCATTATATATAGGTACCACATCTTCTTTATCTATTCATCTGGACATTTAGGTTGTTTCCATGTCTTGGCTATTGTGAATATTGCTGCTATGAACATAGGGGTACAGGTATCTTTTCAAATTATGGTTTTGTCCGGATATATGCCCAGGAGTGGGATGTGAAACTTCCTATGCTGCCAGGATTCTAAGTTGTTCTGTGGAGAAGAGCTATTCTTTATAATCCTGTAAAAGCTGCTGCTGACACTCCACAGGCTGTTTTCAGAGGTACGATCCACCCTTGTAGGAAATGCCTATGGGCTGCTGGGAGGAACAAGTACAGATTCATGCCACCCAGGTCCCCTGGGAACCACAGCTGGGGGATGCCTACATTGACCTTCAGACAGAGAGGTTAACAAGAGGCTGTGCCTCCCAATGTCCAATCTCCTGTCCACCCGCAGAATAGAGCTTGCAGCTGGGCCCCTCAGAATACATTTCCCAGCCTCCTTGAAGCTAGATGTGGTCAGGTGACAGACCTGGACAAAGGGCCTTAAGTGGAAGTGTCACTGGGCAGCTTCTGGGACCCCTCCTTAAGGGACAGCACACACAGTACCTTACACTTCGTCCTTGCCTCCATCCTGCTGCCTGGATCAAGTTTCCACAGGCCAGGAGGTTGAAGCCACATGTAAAGAAGCAAGGTAGCAGCAGCTCGGGTCCCTGAAACCATAAGGCATCGTGCCAGCCCTGGGCTGCCCACCTGGGCTTTTATGTGAGAGAAAAAATCATGTCTATTTTAAGCAACTATTAAGTAACGATCATTTGAGATTTTCTGTCTCAGCTGAACCTAATGCTAACTAATGTATGTCAAAAATGAGCAGGGAGGTGGATGGACCTAGAGTCTGTCATACAGAGTGAAGTAAGTCAGAAAGAGAACAACATGGGCTTCCCTGGTGGCACAGTGGTTGAGAATCCGCCTGCCAATGCAGGGGACATGGGTTCGAGCCCTGGTCCGGGAAGATCCCACATGCCGCAGAGCAACTAAGCCCGTGCACCACAACTACTGAGCCTGCGCTGTAGAGATCGTGAGCCACAACTACTGAGCCCACGTGCCACAACTACTGAAGCCCGCGTGCCTACAGCCCATGCTCCGCAACAAGAGAAGCCACCGCAATGAGAAGCCCGCACACCGCAACGAAGAGTAGCCCCCGCTCGCCACAATTAGAGAAAAGCCCACGTGCAGCAACGAAGACCCAACACAGACAAAAATAAATAAATAAAATAAATAAATTTTAAAAAAGAAAGAGAAAAACAAACACCATATGCTCACGCACATATATGGAATCTAAAAAAATGGTACTGATGAACCTAGGGGCAGGACAGGAATAAATACGCAGATGTAGAGAATGGACTTGAGGACACGGGGAGGGGGAAGCGTAAGCTGGGACGAAGTGAGAGAGTGGCATGGACATATATACACTACCAAATGTAAAACAGATAGCTAGTGGGAAGCAGCTGCATAGCACAAGGAGATCAGCTCAGTGCTTTGTGACCACGTAGAGGGGTGGGATAGGGAGGGTGGGAGGGAGAACGAAGAGGGAGGAGATATGGGGATATATGTATATGTATAGCTGATTCACTTTGTTATACAGCAGAAACTAACCATTGTAAAGCAATTATACTCCAATAAAGATGTTAAAAAAAAAAAGATATTAAAAAAAAAAAAAGAAACAAAAAACCCCAAGTGGGACAGAGGAGTAAGCTGGAGCGGTGTTTTGTCAATGGATCATGTCACCTCTGTAGGCAGAAGAGCCTAAACAACCTCACTGGAGGGAACGGAAATGCTTCTCAGCTCCCAGCCCCTCGGCCCTTCCCTATTTCATCCTTGGTTCCTGGTCTTCTGTAGTCAAGCAAGGCTCCCGATCCTTATAGAACAATGTACACCCTACTCACGTTCCTGCTTCAAATATGGTTTCCTTTCCACCTGCAGTCCTCTTCTTTTGTCTTTGTCAATATATATGAACTGATCAGATCTTTCTCAATTTAGGGCAGCAATATTGTCACTTGTTTTCATCTGTCATTGTCCCATCCTCAGGGAAACCGCCCCTCCCCCTGCGTAAGGCAGAGATGACAAGCGTGGCTCGTGTACCTGTGACCACAGGGATGGACGTGCCACCCCCAAGGACCCAGAGTCCTCCCTGAGGCTGACATACAGGAAGTGAAAGCAAAAACGTTCCTTTCTGTAGTGGGGATGCCGAGGCAGTGGTGCAAGTTGGAGCCTGCCAAAGGCCACCTAGATGGCTGTTTCCCTGTCATGTGAAGTGACATGTTTGCAAAAGAAGCCAAGCAGAGCTGTGACAAGACTACCTGCCCAATAGCTATTGTCCCCATAATAAGCAAAGTCTTGTTGGGGATGGCAATGTGCTTAGCTAAAAGTAAATAAAATAAAAGTAAAAGAGAACAAAATTTAAAAAACAGTAACAATGAGATTTCAGCTTCCCTTGCAGACAGGGTTGCTGGAAGACACAACAGTGACCAAGGGGACAGAAGCATGAGCTCCTGGCTGCGCTTGTGAGAAACCTACTTACTACAGAGGTAGACTCCTCTGGCATGCACCTTTTGCCCATTGTCTTCTCTCTGACTGGAATGCAGATGCAATGCTGGAGAAGGGGCAGCCACATTGTGATCACAAGGAGACAAGCAATGCTAAGGATGGTTCAGTGGAAAGACAGAAGGATCCTGGGTCTCAGGAAGTCACCACGCCAGCCCTGGGCATCCTACCTCCAGGTTTCTCATTGCAAGAGAAAAGCAAATTCATAAATTCATTTGAGGCATTGTGTGCAGGCTTCTGTCACTGACAGCTGTATAAAATTCCTCACTGATACAGAATTTCCTACCTGGAAGTAGGATGCTACAAGAAACAGAACCAAAATGAGACCTTGGCCAAGTAGAGAAAACAGAGCTTTGGGTATGTGGCTGGAAACTTGGTATCTCGTGTGATGGCAAAAATGTGATGAAACTGTCACCTACTGTACCCTGGAAATGCTATTTGTCAAAAGAGGTTATGATATCGGGGAGCATGGTGGGAAAAATTCGAGCATTGGCATCTCCTAGCTGCTTCTTGACACACAAAAGAGAGGTGAACCCAGATGGTCGTGGGCCAGGCTGCAGGACCAGGACCAGGACCAGGACGAGGCCGTGAGGTGCCTACAACACATTTAAGAAGGCGCCCACCCTGCCCTTGCACAACCCTAAGAGTTGAATTCTATGTCCTGGGGCCTCCGTGTCCACCCCGCCACCCCCCAGTCCCAGCCCTGCCCTGCTGCAAGCACAGAGGAAACAAAGGAAATGCAGCCTTTCTAGAAGAGGCCTCTGACTGAAGCTTCCGAGACAAGCTGACTGCGAGTCCCATCATTTGAAGACTTTCGTGGCTGAAAAGGCCAATTTCTTTTCTACCCCAGAGTGAAGCATTACTAAGCATTCGCCATAAAATGACAGCCTTAACAAGAGATAAAACTGGTGCCCCACCAGCCACGAGGGCAAGCTTGCTGGCCAAAATGGGATTACGGGTATCCCCCTGGGGGAGGGACAAAGCACAGAAGTAAAAGACAGACGCGACTCTTCAGCTTACAAAACTACATCCCGACAAAATGTTTGAATGCCGTTATTCACGCATGAGATTGACTGGAAGGGAACAAAATAGAATCCACTAATTTTTTGTCTTTTTGTACTTCCTTCTCTTTGTGTTTCTTCTCCAGGACATATGCCGCTCATGTTTTGCCTTCAGATACAGTTAAGAAACATGACCACGATATCTGCCCAAAAGCACAGGCAAGGCACCGTGTAACCTGAGCGGCCTTGGAGAACCTACATCATCAATTACAAAGCATGGCGAGGCAAGCCAGCTCCGTGCAGAGCTCAGCCTGGCCATCGGGCGGACCAGTCAGCGCTTATTTTGTTTTGTTTTGTTCTCATTTTCACACACCCCTGTGCTATCCCGAAGAAGGGCCTGTATTCACCTTGGACTCACCCTACCTCCCACTTGCAGGTAGCACCAGGAATACTTTTATGATCTCTAAACACATGGGAGAGGATTTTGTGGTTGTAGACTGCCAACCTCGAGAATAGGCCAAACGATCAGGTATTGTACCTCTGTCTCCACTGATTCGTGGATTAAAATGCATGCCCTCAGTGAATTTATTGTAAACAATCACAAGTTTCAGAAAAGTTGCAAATACGATATGAGAAACTTTTTTTTTTCCTGAACCTTTTGAGAGTTGACCCTACGCCCCTTCGTTCCTGAACACTTCAGTGCGTTATTTCCTACAAACAAGCACATAACCTACATAAGCACAAGAAACCACCAAAATCGGGAAATTAATACTAACAGATGACTATCATCAAATTCTCAGGTTTCACTGAAATTGTTTCAAATGTCCCAATAATATTTTTATAACAAAAGGATTCCCCATGCCCTTCAGAATCCACACAGCATGCGGTTCTCCTGTCTCTTCAGCACCCTTCAGTATGGAATGGCCCTCTAGCCTTCCCTTAACCTTCATGACTTTGGCACTTTTGAAGATTACAGGTCAGTAATTTTGTAGAATATCCTCCCATTTGAGTTTGTTTGGTATTTCCTCATGATCAGATTCAGGTTTGCATTTTGGATAGGAATATCCCAGATTTTTTTTTTAATTGATGTATAGTTGATTCACAATGTTGTGTTAGTTTCAGGTGTACATCAAAGTGATTCAGTTAAACATATGATTATATATAACTTCTTTTTCAGATTTTATATAGTTTATTGCAAGATATTAAATATAGTTCCCTTGTGCTATATGGTAGGTCCTTGTTGTTTACCTATTTTATATATAGTAGTTTGTATCTGCTAATCCCAAACTCCTAATTTATCCCTCCCCTACCCTCTTTCCCCTTTGGTAACCGTAAGTCTGTTCTCTATGCCTGTGAGTCTGTCTCTGTTTTGTAAAGAAGTTCATCTGTATCATATGTTAGATTCCACATATAAGTGATATCATATGGTATTTGTTTTTCTCTGACTTATTTCACTTAGTATGGTAATCTCTAGGTCCATCCATGATGCTGCAAATGGCATTATTTCATTCTTTTATATGGCTGAGTAGCATTCCATTGTATATATGTACCACATCTTCTTTATCCATTCATCTGTCAATGGACATTTAGGTTGCTTCTATGTCTTGGCTATTGTAAATAGTGCTGCAATGAACATTGGGGTGCATGTGTCTTTTCAAATTAGAGTTTTCTCTGCATATATGCCCATGAGTGGGATTGCTGGATCATATGGTAGCTCTGTTTTTAGTTTTTTGAGGAACCTCCATACTGTTTTCCATAGTGGCTGTACCAACTTACATTCCCACCAACAGTGTAGGAGGGTTCCAGAACATCCCAGATTGATGTCGTGTTCTCATTGCTTCCTATCAAGTGGCACAGGACTTCAATCTGGGAGTTACTCATGTTAACTTTGATCACTTGATTAAGATGGGATCTGCTGGACTTCTCACTGTAAAAATACTCTTTTCATCATTGTATTTAATAAATATGCAGAGGGAAGGTAAGTTAAAACTATGTAAATATCCCATTCCTCAAGAAACAGCGTATTTATTTGTATACACATGGGGGCAAAAGAAAGTTAAATCCCAAACCCAGGCTGAACTATTCAGAAGAATGTATCTTAAGTTAATGCTATAATAAATAACATAACTTCATTTGCATAGTTTCAGAAGCTTTTACTCTGGGAAGAAAATCTTTATCCTAGATACACTAAAATGACGTATGTACTTCTGTATAAGTCACGAAAATCCAATAAATCTAGTCTTATATGTCTATTTGGGGAAGCAGGGGATAAGTAGGATGTGTAAAATAACATGGAATGAAAACTCTCTATTTTTGGTCACTGTAGACAAACCTATTTGGTACTATATGTGCAAAAAGTGCTTTTCTCTTTTATTGGCAATGACTGGAACATATGACAACCTCAACAGAAAATAATAATCAAGTGCTTGTGCTTGGATACTAAAAATGCACTGGGGTGACTGAGATCTTTGCTCTCTCATTTCAGCATGAATGACGATGATGATCAAAATGTATGTATAAAGAAATCAAACCTCAGGCTTTGCTAGGGAAAGGAGAACACTCTAAATAAATACTTATTGCCGTAGGAGTAATTTCATCCACAAATGAATCAGACCATTCAAAACCAGATGCAGCATTTTAAGTAAATGAAACTTAGAGCCACTTTAAATAACAAAAGGAAAGGACTGGATTCAGTGGTAGACCAAGATCCTCTTCTGTAGTTTGATTTTTCCCAAAGTGATCTCAGGGTTGATAAGAGCCCAGGGGCCAACACAAGGACTTGGTCATGGGCCCCACTGGCCCCAAAGGAGTGGTTCTCAAAGTGTGGTCCCTGGGCTAGCAGCATCAGTATCTCCCGAGAATGTCTTAGAAATGCACATTCTCAGGCCCTACCTGTGGAATCAGAAACTGTGTTTTAAACATGCCCACCAGGTGAATTTGATGCACACTATAGATTGAGAACCACTGCCCAAGAGATTTAGGTAGGGAGCGTAAGGTAGAATTCTATCCTTTTCCTGACTCCTTAGAAACTAATCTGAAAACCCTCAGGACAGACAATCGGTTTGTGGCTGACTGACTGGGGAAAACCTCACTGTGTTATGGGAATTTTCTGCTATTATTTGTTGCCTGGTTCTCCCGTCTGGTCTAGTTAGTTACTGATGGAAATTTATTGATGGAAATAGGCAGCAACTATTTTCAACTCTACTCGTTGACTTTCAACATCAATTCCCAAATTACATTGTGTTTTACGGTCTTCTATTGACTCTAGAACTTTCCACAGTGAAGGAATAAAAGTCAAGGTTTTTCTCCTCTTTGCCTCCCTTGCAATTCAGTTAAAGGAAACCTTTGTTCAGCCAAAATATCCTTCCCTCCACTCCCCTGCCCAGCACAGATCTCAGCCCCTCCTGGCGAGCGCCCCTTATCTTCTGGATGTCTGTCCACTTGAGCGGCCTGCAGTTCCCCTCAACACGAAAACATGGAAAAAGAAGAATATGTAATTCTTTCTTTCTAGAGTCAGTATGTTACTTTTTTAAGATACTAAGTACATAGACAAGTACACAGTTGGATAATGATGTGTGATTGTATGAAATCTTGTCATTACCATTATTTAACATTTGCTGGAGGTCAAAGTCATGATGGAACCAAATCAAGTATATTTAGCTTTAGCCCTTTCTCTGCTCACATTCCTGTGTACATTTTATATTGCTTTAATTCCCTTGATTACATCTTGCTATTTTATCTAATATTAATATCTAATACTTAATATAATTCTCCATGATTCTAAGTTCCTTGATGGCCACAACCAAATCTCCTAGGTCTCATGAAGTAGAAATGCTCTCGTAATTAGATTCAATAAGTATTTGCTTGCATATATCTAATCGAGTGCCTTCTCCCCCTTGCCCTAGGAATGAGCCTCTAAAATCCTACTTTGGTGATCTACCACTTGAAACTAGATTTTCTCCGATTTTAAGAAAACACAAAAAATAAAGACACCCCTGGCTGCTAACCTTAAAGGAAAAACTGACAGAGGAAGCGCTGTCTGTTGCTCAATATGCCAGTGATCGGGTGTGAAATAAACAGGGTGTTACAATGCACCAAGGGGCTTGGTTGCTACAGCAGCGCGGGCAGACCAGCTCAAAATCAGCCTCGTAACCTTGCTTTCCAGCACTGATAGCAGCCCAAGGCGGTAGACTCGACAATCAATGACTGCAAAATGTCACTCACTGCAAAGAAGTTTTGCAGATGGTACAAACAGGCTGAAGATCGTTGCAGAAAAAGGAAAAGGAAAGGAATGGACAATTTAGTCAGCACTGTGTGTGAAAGAAATATTTTGGCCTTGTTCCAGAAATGAAAACTGAAATGCTACCCGGACCAGTCAGTTTATCAAGGGAAAATAAAGCAACCTGCCACTGTAACCCAGAGAGGAGAAAAACAAGGATAAAAGCGGAAAAATCTCCATTCATTTCAAAGAAAAGACACAGTGACAAAGAAACGACAGCAAGGTTGACTATTAATCCAAGACCGCCTAGGATTCCGCAGCCGCACGCCCAAGGCAGTTCACCAAGGTCTGTCTGCAATCCGCCCTCCCTCTGTTCCAAGTGCCCTACCCACATCCTCTATCCGATGAAATTTCACTCTTCCGTCAAGATTTACCTCCAGTGCCACTTCCTCTCTGAAGTCTTGCAAAACCCTGCCAGGCAAAATGAATCACCTGCCCCTTCCTGCTCCCAGCTCCCACTGTTCTGCTGATATAGACGTGGCCCTGCGACTTCACATGCCTGCTCGTGTCTGATTCTCATCCCATGCCAATCGGTGATGCCGGAAGGGTGGGGGACCATTTCTCAATCACCTTTTTTTTTTTGCCCACGGAACCTGACAAAAGGTCTGGTACCAGTAAGCGCTCAAAAAAATCTTCTACTAAATTGTTAAACTGAATTATAGACAGTGCTTCAGTCCCCAGTGGTGGGAACTTTATTGGATGTATACTTTACGTACCACCTTCTTTAATTCCTCACGTCAATCCTATGAGGACACTGGTGCTCAAAGAAGTGAAGAAACCACAGCCCTGAGATCAAAACCAAGTCTGACCGTAGGGTGTATTTTGCGTCCCTGCTCTGCTGCATGGTCACGTGTGTCCCAGGGCCACTTACACAACTTCTGGTAGCCTCAACGTTCTCCTCAATAAAACTGGAATGATTATCTTTCAGTGCATTAGCCCACTTTCTACAAGGGCGTCAGGAAGGTAAAGGAAATCCCACCATTTATTGATGAGGGGAGAACAGTGAAAAGCATAAGCTAAAATGGAAAAAATGTTGCACTTGACATATTTCTTTTGGAAAAGTTTCAGAAATGGCACCTTGCCTGCATCTCTGGAAGGAATAGCTCTAAGTAGAAACTATACCTTAGAGGGTTGTCTCCACCTCTACGAAGAGGCAAAATTTTTTGGAAAGATTTTTACACCAATTATTTAAACACTATGTCCTGCTGTAAAAGTCTACCCTGGACCCCAAATTCAGGGAAAATACAGAGAATGTCAGGTCACTGCATTTGCAATGCCATACCCATGACCATTCACTAAATGTTCCCCATCTATTCAGACTCCAGATCACACCACACAAGTAAGTGCATGGAAAATGATGGTGGGGCAGTAGCTGTTAATACCACCATTGGTACAAGTGAAACTCCACATAAAGTGGGAATATGGATAGAAAAGCTGTTGTGACCCAATACTGGTCTTCTGGTCAAGTGACATCATTGCAGCTGATACGGTGGTAGAGAAACCCCAGAAAACAAATAGTTACTGAGTTACTAAGATGAGCTCTGAACTGTTCAAGTCAAGGGATGTATATTTTATTTATTTATTTTTAATTGGGGTAGAGTTGCTTTACAATGTTGTGTTAGTTTCTGCTGTACAGCAAAGTGAATCAGCTATATGTATACTTATATCCCCTCTTTCTGGGATTTCCTTCCCATTTAGGTCATCATGGAGCACTGAGAAGAGTTCCCTGTGCTATACAGCAGGTTCTCATCAGTTATCTATCTTATACATAGTAGCGTATATATATAATCCCAATCTCCCAATTCATCCCACCCCCCCCCCTTTCTGCCTTTGGTGTCCATATGTTTGTTCTCTACATCTGTGTCTATTTCTGCTTTGCAAATAGGTTCATCTGTACCATTTTTCTAGATTCCACATATATGCATTAATATACGATATTTGTTTTCCTCTGTCTGACTTACTTCACTCTGTATGAGTCTCTAGGTCCATCCACATCTCTACAAATGACCCAGTTTTGTTCCTTTTTATGGCTGAGTAATATTCCATTGTATATATGTACCACATCTTATTTATCCATTCATCTGTCGATGGACATTTAGGTTGCTTTCATGTCCTGGCTATTGTAAATAGTGTTAGAAGAATCACTGCATTGTGGGGAACAGTCTTGGGGGCAGAAGTGTGTGGCAAGACAAGAGTGAACAGGTAAAGACCAGATCCCAGGCTGCTGCAGCAGCCCAGGTGGAGGAGGATGGTGGTCAGGGAATATAAAATGATGGACGCTCTCCCAGTCATTTCACGAGACTGGTATAACCTCGATACCACCACTGGAAAAAGGTAGTGTAAAAAAACAAAATTATACTTAATTTAATTTATTAATATGAATGCAAAAATACTTTAAATTAGTAAAAATCCAGCACAGTATTAAAAATAACAGAGTTGGGCTTCCCTGGTGGCACACTGGTTGAGAATCTGCCTGCCATGCAGGGGACACGGGTTCGAGCCCTGGTCTGGGAAGATCCCACATGCCGCAGAGCAATTAGGCCCATGAGCCACAATTACTGAGCCTGCACGTCTGGAGCCTGTGCTCTGCAACAAGAGAGGACGCGATAGTGAGAGGCCTGTGCACCGCGATGAAGAGTGGCCCCCACTTGCCGCAACTAGAGAAAGCCCTCGCACAGAAACGAAGACCCAACACAGCCATAAATAAATAAATAAATAAATAAAATTAAAAAAAAAAGAAGAGTTTATCCCAGGAAAAGGAACAATAATGTAATTTTGAAAGTCTTATTGATTTGTGTTTATAATATATATAGAAGTAAAAGAATGACAACAAAGAAGAAGAGGGGAAAATATAAGTATACAGTTGTAAAATTCTTACTATATTTTATAAAAATATGTATTACTTTATTTAAATTAATTATATTTATAGTATATATGGTATAACATTGCCTGAATACAGATTGCGATAAATTGAAGGTGCATAACATAAACCGTAGGGCAACCACTGAAGAAAATAAAACAAAGTGGGATAGTAATAATCCAAGAGAAGTGATAAGGTATAATAGTGAAAAATACTCAGTTGTAAATGAAGGCAGAAAAAGAAGAAAAAAGAAAAAATACACATAGGAAAAATAGAAAACTATAGAAAAGCAGTAGACTTACACTCAAACATAGTAATCGCATTAAATATAAATGGATTAAAGATAGCAGTTAAAGGAGAAACTTGTGAGTCTGGACAAAAAAGCAATATCAAACTATAGTATGTTTCCAAGAAACCCACTTTAAATATAAAGACACAGATAGGTTAAAAGTAAATGAATGGGGCTTCCCTGATGGCACAGTGGTTAAGAATCCACCTGCCAAGGCAGGGGACACGGGTTCGAACCCTGGTCTGGGAAGATCCCACATGCCGTGGAGCAACTAAGCCCGTGCGCCACAACTACTGAGCCTGCGCTCTAGAGCCCGTGCGCCACAACTTCTGAGCCTGTGCTCTAGAGCCTGTGAGCCACAACTACTGAGCCCTCGTGCCACAACTACTGAAGCCCGCACGCCTAGAGCCCATGCTCTGCAACGAGAGAAGCCACCGCAATGAGAAGCCCGCACACTGCAACTAAGAGTAGCCCCCGCTTACTACAACTAGAGAAAGCCCACGTGCAGCAATGAAGACCTAACACAGCCAAAAATAAATAAATAAAATAAATAAAAATTTATTTTAAAAAAAAGTAAATGAAGGAGTATAAAATAGATAACTAATGAGAACCTACTGTATAGCACAGGAAACTCTACTCAATGCTCTCTGGTGACCTACATGGGAAGGAAATCCAAAAAGGAGGTGATATATGTATACGTATAGCTGATTCACTTTGCTGTACAGTAGAAACTAACACAACACTGTAAAGGAATTCTACTCCAATGAAAAAAAAAGAAGAAAGTGGGAGGGTGGAAGATGTTGCAGCTTTACTTCTGTCAAACAACTAAAGGAGTAGAAGAGAGATGGATGGTAAAGCAAAGAGTCCACAAGATGGAGAGAGGGTGCTATAGTGAGAACACATTACCTATGTGTGCATTTTTATGTAAAACCCTCAATCAAAGCCCATATGTAAACTTTACAGTAAAGTCTATATTTGAAGTAAAAAAAAAAAGTAAATGAATGGAAAAAGATACATCATGTTCATGCTAATCATCAGAAAGTTGAAATAACTATATTCATACCAGACAAAGTAGACTTCAGGAAAAAGGAGTATTGACATAGATAAAGGAGAACATTTCATAATGATAAAGTGGGCACTTTGTCAAGAATACTTAAAATTCCTAAATGTGTATGCTTTTAATAGAGCATCAAAATACTTGAAGCATATTCCTGTCCAATTTTCCCAGCACCACTTATTGAAGAGGCTGTCTTTTCTCCACTGTATATGCTTGCCTCCTTTATCAAAGATAAGTTGACCATATGTGTGTGGGTTTATCTCTGGGCTTTCTATCCTGTTCCATTGATCTATATTTCTGTTTTTGTGCCAGTACCAAACTGTCTTGATTACTGAAGCTTTGTAATATAGTCTGAAGTCAGGGAGCCTGATTCCCCCAGCTCCATTTTTCGTTCTCAAGATTGCTTTGGCTATTCGGGGTCTTTTGTGTTTCCATACAAATTGTGAAATGTTTTGTTCTAGTTCTGTGAAAAATGCCAGTGGTAGTTTGATAGGGATTGCATTGAATCTGTAGATTGCTTTGGGTAGTAGAGACATTTTCACAATGTTGATTCTTCCAATCCAGGAACATGGTATATCTCTCCATCTATTTGTATCATCTTTAATTTCTTTCATCAGTGTCTTATAATTTTCTGCATACAGGTCTTTTGTCTCCTTAGGTAGGTTTATTCCTAGATATTTTATTCTTTTTGTTGCAATGGTAAATGGGAGTGTTTTCTTAATTTCACTTTCAGATTTTTCGTCATTAGTGTATAGAAATGCAAGAGATTTCTGTGCATTAATTTTGTATCCTGCTACTTTACCAAATTCATTGATTAGCTCTAGGAGTTTTCTGGTAGCATCTTTAGGATTCTCTATGTATAGTATCATGTCATCTGCAACATGTAAAAGTATGAAATTAGAACACTCCCTGACACCATGCACAAAAATAAACTCAAAATGGATTAAAGACCTAAGTGTAAGGGCAGACACTATCAAACTCTTAGAGGAAAACATAGGCAGAACACTCTATGACATACATCACAGCAAGATTCTTTCTGACCCAGCTCCCAGAGAAATGGAAATAAGAACACAAATAAACAAATGGGACCTAATGAAACTGAAAAGCTTTTGCACAGCAAAGGAAACCATAAACAAGACCAAAAGACAACCCTCAGAATGGGAGAAAATATTTGCAAATGAAGCAACTGACAAAGGATTAATCTCCAAGATTTACAAGCAGCTCATGCAGCTCAATAACAAAAAAACAAACAACCCAATCCAAAAATGGGCAGAAGATCTAAATAGACATTTCTCCAAAGAAGATATACAGATGGCCTACAGACACATGAAAGAATGCTCAACATCATTAATCATTAGAGAAATGCAAATCAAAACTACAATGAGATATCATCTCACACCGGTCAGAATGGCCATCATCAAAAAATCTAGAAACAATAAATGCTGGAGAGGGTGTGGAGGAAAGGGAACACTCTTGCACTGTTGGTGGGAATGTAAATTGATACAGCCACTATGGAGAACAGTATGGAGGTTCCTTAAAAAACTAAAAACAGAACTACCATACGACCCAGCAATCCCACTACTGGGCATATACCCTGAGAAAACCATAGGTCAAAAAGAGTCATGTACCAAAATGTTCATTGCAGCTCTATTTACAATAGCCAGGACATGGAAGCAACCTAAATGTCCATCGACAGATGAATGGATAAATAAGATGTGGCACATATATACAATGGAATATTACTCAGCCATCAAAAGAAATGAAATGGAGGTATTTGTAATGAGGTGGATGGAGTTAGAGTCTGTCATACAGAGTGAAGTAAGTCAGAAAGAGAAAAACAAATACAGTATGCTAACACATATATATGGAATCCAAGGGAAAAAAAAAAAAAAAGGCCATGAAGAACCTAGTGGCAAGACGGGAATAAAGACACAGACCTACTAGAGAATGGACTTGAGGATATGGGGAGGGGGTGGGGTGAGATGTGACAGGGTAAGAGAGTGTCATGGACATATATACACTACCAAATGTAAAATAGATAACTAGTGGGAAGCAGCCGCATAGCACAGGGAGATCAGCTCGTTGCTTTGTGACCACCTAGAGGGGTGGGATGGGGAGGGTGGGAGGGAGGGAGATGCAAGAGGGAAGAGAAATGGGAACATATTGTATATGTATAACAGATTCACTTTGTTATAAAGCAGATGCTAACACACTATTGTAAGGCAATTATACTTCAATAAAGATGTTTGAAAAAAAAAAAATACTTGAAGCATAAAATGCTTAAATAATACAGGGTTGAAATACATTATTTGATAGAATTAAAAGGAGAACAGACAGAATTATAGGTGGAGATTCCAACATACTCTTCCCAATAGTTGATAGGTCAAGTAGACATTAAGTCAGTAAGAACAAAGAACGTTTGGACACTATCAATCAACATAACTTAATCGACATTATAGAACATACACCCAATAATTGCAGAATTTACATTCTTTTCATGTGCACGTAGAACATCACCCAAGATAAATTATATGTTGACCCGTAAAACAAGTCTCAAAAATTTCAAAAAAGATTAAAATCCTACCAAGAATGTTTTTTTGAACACAACATAATTTAATTAGAAAGCAATAACAAAAAGATACCTGGGAAGTCTCCAAATGTTTGGAAATTAGGCAATCTGTTTTCAAACAATGTTATACCATATATACTGTAAATATAATTAGATGAAACAGAAGTTTCTCAAGAGTACAAATTACCAAAAAAAAAAGGACAAGAAATAGATAATCTGAAAACCTTATATCTATTTAAAGAAACTGCATTTGTAATCTGAAACCTTATTTAAATAATTCCAAAGTCAAGTAGTTTTATTGTTAGATATTATCAAACATTTAAGGGGAAAAAAAGACACTAATTTTATACAAACTTTCAGAAGGGAATACTTCTCAATTTTATAAGGGCAGCATAACACTGATCTGAAATACAGACGAATCACCCTCATAAACATAAGCATAAGAATCCTTAATCAAATAGTAGCAAATCAAATCCAACGATATGTAAAAAGCATAATATTTCATGACCAAGTAGGGTTTGTACAGGAAACCCATTATTTACCATGTGAAAACCAATCAATGTAATTAGTCACATTAACATAATAGAGGTAGAAAACATAAAATAGACTTCATGAAAATTAGAAATTTTTAGTCATCAAAAGATACCATTAAGAAATAGACAGGATAGACTTCCCTGGCAGTCCAGTGGTTAAGACTTCGCCTTCCAATTCAGGGGGTGAGGGTTCGATCCCTGGTCAGGGAGCTAAGATCCCACATGCCTTGCGGCCAAAAAAAAAAAAAAACCAAAACATAAAACAGAAGCAATAGTGAAACAAATTCAATAAAGACTTTAAAAATGGTCCACATCAAAAAACTCTTTAAAAAAAAAAAAAAAAAGGAAATAGACAGGAAAGTCCCCAGAGTAGGAGAAAATAGTTGTAATAAATATACATGACAAAAGACTTGATACCAAAATATATAAATAGCTCCCTTCCAAGTTAATAATTCACAGAAAACCCAACAAAACTCTGGGCAAAAGATCTGAATAGGCACTTCACACACACACACACACACACACACACACACACACACACACACATCAGTACATAGCCACTAAAATGGCTAAAATGAAAAGGACAAATAACACCTAATGTCGGTAATGATATAGAACAATTATAACTGTCCAACATTGTTTATAGAAGTATAAAATGGCACAATTTTGGAAGTTTCTCATAAAATTAAATGTGTGCCTGCACTATGACCCAGTAATTACACTTTTAGATATTTACTCAAGCAAATGAAAACAAGAAAGAAGTATACAAGAATGTCCACAGGAGCTTTAGGCATATTCGACAAAAACCAGAAACAACCCCAATGTCCATTAAGAGGAAAATGAATAAACAAATTACATTCATATAATGGAATTCAACTCAGCATTTAAAAAGGAATAAACTATTGATACCCACCAAAACATGGATGAAATGTTTTTCAAAAATATTACACTGAATAAAAGATGACAGGCAGAAAAGAATGTATACTCTCTGATTCCATTTATCAGAGTTTCTAGCATTTAAAGCTTTCAAGACTGTTGCCTTTTACTAGACACACACACATACACATGACCCAAGCCCTTTTCAATCTGGGTTCAAGTTTTCATTCTAAACTTACCTCCTGCTCGTGCAAACATTCCCAAATGAATAAATGGACCAAGAACTCCTTGTTTTGTGCTGATGGAATCAATCCTATTGAGGCATCATTATGGGGGACGAGGCATCACTTCTGTGGGACCCACTTCTTGTTTCTGACACCCACCTCCTCCATCCGAGGCATTCACCCTCTCCACCTTTGGGTGGTCATTCCCAGGTGTGTAAATATGCTCTCAAGCGTCAGGTTTTTTTTTTCTGTGTAGGGCAACTAAGCCCAGAAGAGGCTCCGAGGTGAGGGACCCCCTCTTGTGATGTAAGTGGAACCCCTAGCCTGAAACCTTTGTGGCATTGGGCCAAACAACCCACCTGGGTCAGTCGACTCAGGGCAACATGTCTCTGTTGAGCTGAGGCTGGAGTCTGCCTTGACAAAGGGGAGGCCGTAGTTTACAGCCGCTTCTCAAACACGGACGCTCAAGTCCACGTGGATTTGTGGTGCTGTAACACCCAGAGGTGCTGCCTCTCTGCTGGGAAGAGACGGCCTGGTAGACATAACATTCTCTTGACCCAGTGTTGAGGTCCTGGCTAGAGGCTGGTCAGGTCCCCTCTGAGCAGCCAAGTAAGTCCACACCTGCCACCACCTCCTCTATGGGGTGCTCACTCTCCCCCCACCCTAGTCACCCAGGGCCAGGAGCCAGACACCTAGAGAAGCCCCTACACCCAGAGCCCTGAAATGACCCAAAGCAGCCAGCCCTGAACCTGCTGACCCTGCCTCGCTTGTTCCTTCTCATGGAAACCACGGTAAAGGCTCTCACCCACGTTCCCCCCTCCCTCTGCCTCCTGACCGACCCTGGAGCTTCCCCACGTGGCCCTCCCATGGTATGGGATCCTCCTCTTGGGATCTGTGAGTGACAAACTACCTTTTCGATGGCAGTTGTCTACTGATCTGTTGCTCTAACTTCACCTCAAATTTTCTATTTAATACACTACACTTTTAACACAGTGGAGGGCAGGTTTCCCCCGGGCCAGTGGGCAAGGAAGCAGCGGGTAAGATAACTCCATGTGAGTGACCCCAACCTTCCAATCCCGTAAGACTTCTGTGTGTATGTCAAACAGATGGTGAGAGACGAATGCCCCGATTCCCACTCTTTGTCATGGTGGGGGAAATGAGAGCATGGCTTTAGCTACTAAAATAATCTAAAACGCTGAACAGGGCACCCAAAGGAAAAGAATCAAAAATGCATTCAGTATGGAGAGAGAATACATTCTCAGGGGGGATTACCAGTAAATGGGAGATGTGTCTGAAATTATCAGGATATAGTGTCTTTTTAAATTTTTTTATTGTGGTAAAATATACATGACATAAAATGTACCATCATATCCGCTTTTAAGTGTATGATTCAGTAGCACTAAGTATACTCACACTGTTGGGCAACCATCACCACTAACCATCCCCAGAACATTTTTTCATCTTCCCAAACTGAAACTCTGTGCCCGTTAAACACTAACTCCCCATTCCCCCTCCCCCATCCCCTGACAACCACCCTTCTGCTTTCTGTCTGTATGAATTTGACAACTCTAGGTATCTTATGTAAGTGGAATTACATAGAGCATCATTTTAAAGGAATTCCAAGTACTCTGTGATATTATTTTTAAAATGAAAAAATATAGCAGATGTGCCTTCTCTCTCTGACTTTCATTTTTGCTTTGTGAAGGTAAATATGTGCTTGATGAATGCTGTATAGACAATTCCATATTTTGCGTATGAGCAGCACATAATTTCATAGGGCCTTACTGAAAAAGAAATTGCCTTCCCTCTATCTCAGCAGTCACTATGTTTTTTGCTTACACAAGATCAGAGCCATCAAAGACACAGATCACGCCCATGTACAGAGTTAAAATATGCACAGTTTATATTAAAGCCCTGTACAATTGAAGAGCAACTATACAACTTGTGACACACCTTGAAAAATCCATGAGAGGAAATCAAATTTTTATCAAATCAAAGAGAAAAACACTCCCTAAGCAAATTCTGGAGGCTAGGAGAAACAATTTCTCATAACAACAGTTCCAAAACCCAAAAAGTACTAGAACAACAAATGTGGAACAAACCACAGCTCCCTTTAGTGTTAATCGATTTCAGTCTTTTCAGCACAACCTGAATTACTGACTGCACGTGATAAGCAACATTGTTCTTCTAAAAAGCTTTTGGAAAGGTAATTCTCAAAGGGAGCAGCTGTTATTTCTCATAATCGAAGCCAATGAGGTTATCACCTCACACCAGTCAGAACGGCCATCATTAAAAAGTCTACAAACAATAAATGCTGGAGAGGGTGTGGAGAAAAGGGAACCCTCCCACACTGTTGGTGGGAATGTAAATTGATTCAGCCACTATGGATAACAGTATGGAGGTTCCTTAAAAAACTAAAAGTAGAGTTGCCGTGTGATCCTGCAATCCCATTCCTGGGCATATTTGAGGACAAAACTATAATTCAAAAAGATACATGCACCCCAATGTTCATAGAAGCACAATTTATGATAGCCAGGTCATGGAAGCAACCTAAATGTCCATAGACAGATGAATGGATAAGGAAGATGTGGTACATATATACAATGGAATACTACTCAGCCATGAAAAAGAACGAAATAATGCCATTTACAGCAACATGGATGCAACTAGAGATTATCACATGAAGTGAAGTAAGTCAGACAGAGAAAGACAAATACCATATGCTATCACTTATATGTGGAATCTAAAATATGATACAAATTTACAAAACAGAAATAGATTCATAAACATAGAAAACAAACTCATGGTTACCAAAGGGGAAAGAGGGGAGGGGTAGATTAGGAGTTTGGGATTAGCAGATAGAAACCACTACATAGAAAATAAAATAGATACAGCACAGGGAACTATATTCAATATCTTGTAATAAACCAGCACGGAAAAGAATCTGAAAAAGATTATACACACACACACACAGAGACACACATATAACTGAATCACTTTGCTGTACACCAGAAACGAACACAACATTGTAAATCAACTGTACTTCAATTTAAAAAAAAAAGAAAAAGAAAAATCTATTGTCTACATGGAAAAGAGGAAAAACTGCACCGAAGGAAGCGCGTGTGCGTCTGGCGAGAGGAACTCTATGCAGGGCAGCAGGAAGCCCGTGTTTTAGGCGTAGTGCTGTGCCCTCCTCTGCTGGCTCAGCTACCTTCACCTCCCAGGGTCGGGCGCTCCTGCAGATCCCAGAAACCGGGTGAAACGCTCCGTATCGAAAAGGAAGACTCACCATTCACTCGCCAAACACAATGCCTGGCCCTCTTTAATAAGCATTGAGTTTTGAGGTTTTACCACACTGACGATGATTAGAAAATGATGCCCTACATACAAAATGTTTTGTTCTCCGCCTTCGGTTTCCCATCTCTCTTTCTTCCCCTCCACTGCATATGCTTCTCTGCATACCTAAATGCTCTCAGTGCCGCCCAGGCCTCAGGCCTCAGGCCTCAGTCTCGCATTCCACACAAGGATGGCTTGTCCTGCCGTGTCTCCAGGCCATCCCACCTCGCAGATGAGGACACTGCGTCTGGGAGAGGTAGACCCAGAACTCGGAGCCCCTGCCAGCAACTCAGGTGCTTTCCGGCTGGAGCCTGGAGGCCTCCACCTGCTGAGCTGAAGGCCATAAAGTCTGCCATCTGACGGTGCCCCTTGCTGCAGGGAGAGTGGTCGAGCCACCAGGATCATGGCCCCGGGGCCCTGAGACAGGGTGGAGACACTCCTCACCTTCAGCCTCCCCAGAGGATCCCACACAGGGCTGCAGGGCTGCAGCAAGGTGGTCCCAACCGGAATTCTGTTTTCTAATCCAAAGCTCATCACCCAGTCAGTGCCTGCATCCCACAAAGACATGCTTCTGTGCTTGAGGAAGCAGCTGGAGAGAAGAGGGACGGGGCGGTCATTCCTCTGAGCCTCCAGAGAAAGATTTAAGGCTGGAGTTGGGAATCGTGACACTAAACTTCTCGAACACACCATTAGGAGCAGATCTCTGGGATTCCCCTTTATTACCATACAGATGCATTAGAAGGAAAGATGGACCTTTCTAGATGCTAGAGGTTTTAAACAGGCCTTAGCATGCCTCTGTTGGGCACCTTCCAGAAAGTTAGGAACAGCAGCTCCTATGTCTATCATGGTGACTTGAATGTCAGATTCAAGGGCCCCGCCTCAAAGAAAACTGGTTTTGACTTTTCATAAGCTAGGAGAAGCATGTGAGATGTTTATACAAATGTTAAAGAGCCTGTCTTTCTACCAAATGATAAACTAGAAAGAACCAAAAAGAAGAAAAAGAAGAGGGGAGGGGAGGGGAAGGGGAAGGAAGGGAGGGGTGAGGGGAGGGGAGGGGAGGAGGGGAGGGGAGGGGAGGAGGGGGAGGGGAGGGGAGGGGAGGAGGGGAGGGGAGGGAGGGGTGAGGGGAGGGGAGGGGAGGAGGGGAGGGGGGGAAGGGGAGGGGAGGGAGGGGTGAGGGGAAGGGGAGGAAGGGGAGGGGAGGGGGAGGAAGGGGAGGGGAGGGAGGGGACGGGAGGGGAGGGGACGGGGAGGTCCCTGCGACGGCAGCCCAGGGCCAGGGCACACGGCAGCTCAGAGGTTGGGACCCTGAGGAAGACACACTTCTCCAGGCCTCCTAGACCAAGGCAAGGCTGCCTCTGTGTGGATCGTCACCTCCCCACGACAGAGGGACGCGCTGGCATCTCTGGTCTCCTTCCTCCACCAGGAACCTGCCCCTCCCCACCCTCTGCCTGCCTGGGAGCCTGGGGCTGACGTGCCTTCCAGGTACCTGCACTTGCTCTTCTTGACTCTTAAATCCACCCTGTTCCTTCTCATACCTCACCCATTGCCCAGCTTTTCTCCTTTTCTTTATATGTGTTATGGGATACTGAAAATACACAAGCGATGAAGACTATAAAATAAGCACCATGGGCCAACAGGCCAGTTTATAAAAGAAGACTTTACTGAAACCAGTGAAGACCCCCCAGGCTGCTCTGTGCCCCACTGCCTGCCCCAGAGGCGACGGTTTTTAGGTGTTTATCATTCCCACACATGGATTTATGCTCTACCTTCAAAAGTATGTATCCCTAAACATATAAAATGTTGTTTTGTGTATTTTTGAACAAAATAATTGTTATTGTACTGCACGTATTTTTCTGGAACTTGCTTTTCTCACTGAGATTACGTATATAGAATTTATCCATGTTGATACGTGTAGCTGTAGTCCATTCACGTTTATAACTGTACAGTATTTTGTTTACTTGTTCGTAAAAGAAATACTCCAACTATAAAGCAAGGATTCTGGATAGCAAATCGATGTGAAGAAATAATGTAAAGGGTCCTAAAATTTGAAAGAAACAGATAGTAGTTGTCAACCCCTGCTCTATTTTCCTTACTTCCGCACATCGATTTGATATCCGTAATTAATTTAAATGCTAGGTTTGTTTCTAGAGTGATTACTTACAAATAATTCCATGTTTTAAAGAACGGAAATAGGTACTTGTAGTAGAACACAGAAAAACTGGACTAATGGCCAGGTAATAACTACCTGGTCCCGTAGATCTAATGGCATAACTCGCAACATACAAGTTTGAGAGAAAAGCCATGGGGAGAAGGATTACACATCCATCTAAAGGAAGCACCGGGGCTCAGATATTCCGCAAAGGGAGTGAACTCTTACAGAAATGGAGCAAATCCATCTGCCAATGAATACAATAATCCAGTCTGGCATCTTATGTTCATCTTCCGAACATCAAATGGAAAATAAAAAGTCATCTCTAGACAACTGCTTGCTGCCAGGAGAACCGAGGTTGGCATGGGAAGAAGTTGGGGCAGTGAGCGGGTTGGGAAAATGGCGGCCACAGAAGCAGCCAACACTCTGAAGAAATGGTTGGTCCATCTGTCTTCACGAGTTGTTTCAAGAAGGAACCAGCTGTCTGATATTGGGGAAAGTGGAGTAATAACTTGCATTTAAAATAAAATTATATTAGAAAGCAGACGGATCTGTTCTGTCTTACTTGTTTCCAAATCACACCCAATGTCTTCATCCCGGTTTACTGGCTTTTGGAGCTAAGCACTGGGTATTTTAAATCATTGTGCAAAATTTAGCTAAGGGGAATAAATTGCCAGAAAACTTGAGAAATCCGTATTACTTGTATTCCATAGACACATATCTGGAAATACACATGCCAACTGGACTGACCCAGCTACAGCGTTCAGCCCCCAGGGGAAGGAAGGGGAAGACAAGGACATTTTGGTTGTCCTCAAGTTTGTGTTCTTTCCTTAAAAACTCAGACACACCTTTCCTTCATGAAAATTCTTTCCTCAATAACCAACCTCACTTGGAACTTTTAAACCACAGAAACTACCCAAGGGTTTTGAAGACATACCATAAGCAAACCACAAAGAAGGAGCCTTGCCAATATTGTTTCATAAGTAAAATCACCATGAGGTTATTTCTCATTGCTATAAGGAGTATGACAGCTGAGGGAGAATAATTTGACTTCATAATCTCAGTTCTTTGATTTTAGGTGCAAGCTCCCCACAGCTCTTTCCCTTGCTCTTCCCCCACTCCTCCCCCTCCCCCTCCTCCCCCCTCCCCTTCCCGTCCTCCTCCCCCTCCCTCCCCTTCCTCCTCCCCCTCCCCCTCCTCCCCATCCCCTTTCTCCTCCCCCTCCCCCCTTCCTCCTCCCCCTCCCCGTCCTCCTCTTCCACCCTCCTCTCCTTCCCTCCTCCTCCTCCTCCCCCTCCTCTTCCTCCTCCCCTCCTCCTCCTCCTTCCCCCTTCCCCTTCCATCCTCCCCCTCCTCCTCCTCCCCCTCCCCCTCCTCCCCCTCCTCTTCCCTCCCCTTCCTCCCCCTCCCCCCTCCTCCTGCTTCCCCCCCCTCCTCTTCTACTGCCACCACAGACAGGATTAGGGAGAAAATTCCTCAGAACCTCGTTCATTCATAGAATGCATATCCACAGGATTGACACATAAACTTATGTTATCTGGAAAGATCTGGAAAATGGTGACACCGTCCACACACACAATCCCAGGCCGGCTGCAGGAGCATGAGAAGGCACTGTTTTAAGGTTTTGAAAGAGGGGCACCTAGACTTCAGCCCGTGGTCTTCAGCTGAGGCTTCGCTTCCCCGCTGGGTTGCTGTGGACAGGCTAAACCAGGCTTGACTAGCCAGCTGCACACTTTCAGACAGACAATAATTATCACAGGAGTGGGGAAATTACTCCCCCACTGCACTCCTTCCCTCCATCTTATCTCAATAGTTCAAAAGTGCTAAAAATATAAACTATGATTCAGCTTTTAAAACTTCTGTGGTCCTGTCTTAATAACAGCAGCTAGACGCCAGCGGGCAAGAAAGAAAATCCAATTACTCCCTCCCCCCTGGGCAAACAACCTTATCAAATGTTTTCCTTTAGCCCCAGCAGAAGTTTTGCATGAAAGATCCCACCTGTCAGTTTTTCATATGTTGCAGTCCAAAAATGTCTGAGGCAGCATTTTTATTTTAAGACAGAGGTAAGTTTTATTAAAAATGCCGGTTACAGCCAGCTGGTGTCAAAGTGTTGGTTTGCTAACTAGACATCAACTGAAGAGTCTGTAATTCTCTCTGTTTCATGAAGACAAGCGCCACAAACTATAAATAACAACTTCTGAAGCAGGTCTGCCCTGAGCCAGGGGGACCACAGAAGGTGGGAGATTCTGGCGGAGAGAGGAGGATGGAGGACAGGGGCACCTCCCTTTACACCCCCTTCAGGTCACATACCCCTGTCTTAAATTCATTCTTTCTCCCATCTTGCACTGATTCCTTCTGAAAAACCGGATCACACAAAGACACATCCCAGATTCGCATCCCAAGTTTCCTGTTACCATATATGTTATATTAGCATAACATATGATATCACATACCTACAACATACGTGTCAGACACAAAACGCTCCAGAAAAGGTCCTCACCCGCGGGGAGGGTATTTTCACAAGCAGGCCCGTCACAGCCCAGAGAACTTACCCACTAGGCATGGGCGGGCACTGGGATGGCAGATGCGGAGAGAGCATTTCTCACCTGCCGAACTCCGATAAGGAATCCAGACGTGCCCCTCTGCTGCTGCCCTCCCTAGATCCCTAGACACGGGATCCTGAGAACCTCACGTTAGGACACTAGGAGTTGCCTGCCATCCACCTGGCTGACGCTCTGCCGTGGGCACTGCGAAGCTGCAGAAGGGCAGCAGCTGATATCACCTACCTTTCCCTCCTGGGGCTCAGGCAAACCCTGTTAACAAACCCGGGGGGGCTCTTAGTGGAAGACCACTAGTCTGGAGTCACTCACTCTGGCTCTGGCTCCCCAAGCTCTGCTTTTTAACCAACGTCAGCCTTGGTTTCCTTTCCCCACAGTGGAGGTGTGAATAGTCCCTCATGTGCCGAGGGCATTGATGTCTTTGAAGACTACGTTTTGGGACCAAGTTTCCACAAACACTAGTAAGAAGACCTTGTACTTCTGATACGCTCTCAGGTGAAGCCTGCAGAATTTCAGAATTCACGAGCGAGATGGCCAAATCTGCACTGGTCACAATTCCCGAGACCTGACCCTTTTCACCTGTCCCACCCCTCAGTGGATCGCACCGTCACTTAGTGGAAAGCTAGGACTCTGGGGTCACCCTGGAATCCTCACTCCTACCCTTCCCTGCGCCCCACCACCATGGAATTGCTCATAAGAGCCGGCTGCCCTCCTGCCCCGGTGTCCGTCGCGTGTGTCCACACGTGCCTTCCCCTCCTAGGGTCAGGCCTCTGCCCAAGCCCTGCTCCTTCTACCCTGCACGCTGCCGCCAAGCGCTCCAAGTCCAAAGGCGGGACCCCCGCAGAAACCAGCAGGGCTCCTGGTGGCCTTTGGAAGACAGTTCCTGCTCCCTGGCTTGGCATACAGACGCCTCCCTGGGGGCCTGGCAGTGGCCCTGCCTGCCTCCCTCTGACCAGCCCCAAATCCCCTGGATTGTGCCAACCTCACTCTGAAGCCTGTGCTGTTCCTAGCCCCAGGCCCACCCTTCCCACCTGGCTTCCTGGCTACCCTGTATCTACAAGGACGCGAGCTCCCCGAGGGCAGGACGGGCATGGCTTTGCTGTTCATTGCTCTATTTCCTGTACCTAGAACAATGGGTGGTACAAATGAGCTGGCATCTAATGAATACAGTTGAAAGACGAAAGGAATGTTATTCAGGATTCAGAGTAAGCATCGTTTTCTCTTGGGAACATTTCTTGGTTCCTATGCTTAATCTCAACAACGACGTTTGTCGTCCTGCACTTGTGTGTCTCTTTCTGCCCACATCCGCCTGCAGGTACCTGTCGTATAGAATCTGTTGCTCTGCGTTCTGACTGCTCAGTTTCCCACATGTCTTCAGCGCCACGCTACGGGCCTCTGGGAGCGGGAGCTGTCTCACGTCTGCTCTTGTGCTCTGTCTCTGTCTCTCTCTCCCTCGCCCCCTTTCTCTCTCTCACCCCATTCCCTCTTCTCCTGCGTCTCTGATACAAACAAGTAGGTACTCAGCCGCGCACCCTGCATGCTGTAAGCACCTCTGCGGGCCCATCATTAAGCACAGTGATGAATACATCATGGGCTACTCATACATTTTAGGCCATTCCACATTCACACTTGGATAAGGAATCTCTTTTCCAAGCTAATTCACGGGCCTAATGTTATCAAGGACACGTTCAAATACACATCAGCCATTCAGTTCCATGATGCAAATCCGATGAGTGACAGTGATTGGGGCTTTCTCACCAGGAATGTAAAACCACCGCATTGTACAGACAATGGATGATGTACAAACGACAATGCACGGGTACCACCGTGAGACAGGACAAGATAAACACGACACTTCCTATTTAATACGCTTTGTTTATTCAAGCGATGCCTGAAGGCTTTGTGTAAGGAGAAAGTGAGCCAGACAGATGAGAAGAGTAGGAAGTAAACTGTTCTGAGGTATGGAACAGAAAGCTCAAACACTTTTTCTCCCAAAGATTCCCAAATCGAATTCCAGTCAGGTCCATTTCTCTCTTTTTCATGAATGGATGAGACGGGATGTGGGGAATTCTGGAGATCACTCCGTTTGAGATGACGGGGACCATGTGCCACCCTGAAAGATGCTTCTTTATCTGGTTTTCTCATGGCTCTGGGAAGTACTTAAAGATTCTCTCTTTCCCCAGCTGTAGGAGCCCTAAGAGCCCTGCAAAGAAATCAGCCTGAGTTGGGGAGAACAGTACATTCACCCAAAAGGTAACTACTAAAAATCACTGTGCCAATATTTGCTCTGTCTGGCTAAGTCGTGTTTGTGAAACCTAAGAGAGGAGCCAGGTCTCCGTGTGTACCCTCGTGGCCTGAGCCTGCAGCAGGACAGAGAGGGGCCGGCCAGTGGGCCTGGGTGCAGACGCCGCATCTCTAGTGACCAAGCATGTGATCCGAGTCCCAGGTTGCTCATCAATTCAATGAGGTGGGAGATGATACCCCCTTCACGGGGCTGCCGGGAGGGCTACGTGTGAATTTGCAAAGATACAAGTTAAAGAGCCTGGTACACACGAAAGGCCTGTGATCGTGATTATTATGGTTTTGCTTCAACATTTCTGGTTGTTTGGAGGTCTCGTATGTAAGAAAATTTTCACTGACTCCAGAAATTTTAACTGACTAGCTTGGTTGCCAGGGAGACACAAAGTGGGTACCAGGTAGAATTCTCTGAATGCGGGGGGTGAAGGACAGGTAAGCTCTGGCCTGGAAGCAGGACCCTGGCTGAGAGGGTATCACAGGATAAACTATGTCCCCCTGGGAAAGAAACGTTGGAGTCCTTAACCCCCAGGACCTCAGAATGTGATGTTACTAGGAGACAGGGTCTTGAAAGAGGTAATCAAGTCATCAGGCCAGGCCCTGATCCAATCTGACTGGTGTCCTTATAAGAGGAGATTAGGACACAGACACACACAGAGGGAGGACCATGTGAGGACACAGGGAGAAGATGGTCATCAACAAGCCAACGAGAGAGGCTTCAGAAGGAACCAGCCCTGCCAACACCTTGATCTTGGACTTCCAGCCTCTAGAACTGTGAGGACATAAACCGTTGTTGACGTCCCCGGTGTGTGGTACTTTGTTAAGGCAGCCCCGGGAAATTAATACAGAGACGCTCTGCCCTGGCCCCGTGATGTCCTGCAGCAAATACAAACACATCTCCCATTTCCCTGCCCACAACACGGCATCGCTGACCCCACCACATAAACAATGGCCTAATGATCTTCAACCTGAAATAAAACGGAGAGAAAATTTTCCTTTAAAATGTGTTCAAAAGTTTCATTAGAAAAACTGCTCTGAAACTAAGCAATTATGGGACTGGATTGGCCCTGCTCTCCCTCCCCCAACCCTGGTGACCTCTACTCACCGGTGCTCCTGTGATTCTCATGTCCACTAGCCCTCCCCTGAGTCAGGCCCCTCTAACTGCCTTCTTGATTGCCACTTGAACGTCTCTGAAGACCCTCAAATCAATGTGTCCAAAACTAGAATCAGGATCCACACCTCCCCACACCCGGTCCATCACCAGAATTCAGACAAACACCACCATCTAACCAGTCACGCACGGCAGTAAGAGGTGACGAGGTCGTCTTGTCACCTCTCCTGCTCCCCGACCCAGACCGTCCCCTGGGACCATCAGCATGGTCCCCACCAGTCTCTCCTGCGTCTGTGCACTTCTCTCCACCCCAGCTGGCTTCACCCACCCCATCCCCACCCGCCCTCCCTGACCCACCGGGACAGCCCACCTAGGTCCCTCCAGGCACACCACCCTCTACAATCCACTCTCCTCCTAGAGGCCCACGTGGTCTTGGAAAAGCACAGATCTGATCACAGCACTGTTTGCAGAAAAATCTATGAAAACTTTCACACATGGCTGATAGGGGAGCAAATCAGAACAGCCACCTTAGAAAACTGCTCGTCAGGATGCATTACAGTTTAACACATGTTCAGACGGCCCCAGAACTTAGGATGGTTGGATTTTTCAGCTTTACAACGGTGCAAAAGCGATGTGCGTTCAGTAGAAACCTTACTTTGATTTTTGAATTGTGCCCTTTTCCCAGGCTCGTGATGTGCGCTAAGATCCTCTCTCGTGAGGCTGGGCAGCAAACAGCAGCTCCCAGTCAGATCTGAGATCACAAAGGTGAACAAGTGATACACTTACAACCACGCTAGACCCAGATAACCATTGCTTTCCACTTTCAGTACGGTATTTAATCAATTACATAGACATTCAATACTTTATTATAAGATAGGTTTGTGTCAGATGACTTTGCCCAACTGCAGGCTAAATGGAAGTGCTCTGAGCACGGGTAAGGTGGGCTGGGCTGAGCCGTGGTGCTGGGGAGGTCAGGTGTTTTCAATGGGTTTTCAGTTGACAATAGTTTCAACTTAAAATGGGCTTATAGGGAAGTAACACCATCGTAAGTCAAGGAAGAGTTGTACACCTTAAATTCCAGAAATTCCAGTGTTAGAGAAACAACCAATAGAAAAGTGAAATTGAATCACCAAGTCGTTCACGGAAGCACTATTCCAAATAGCCAAACCCAGGAAATGACCCAAATGTCCATCAACAGTAGAACTGATAAATTCTGTTATATTCACATAGTAATCTATTGTTACAAGCAGCAAATGGATGTGTCTCATACCGTTGAGTGAGAGAAGCTGAACCAAGAATACAGGGTATGCCTCCATTTACGTAAAGTTCAGAAATGGTCAAAATCAGTCTATGGCATTACGAGCTAGGAAAGGGTTACCTTGGGAGCATGCTAGTAACCAGGTAGGTTCTGGGGTGTTAATAATGTTCTGTTTATTGGCCTGGGTGCTGGTCACATGATGTGTGCACTGCGAAAGTTCATAAGCTGACCTGTACAGGCACTTTTCTGTAGGCGTGACTGTGGACTACATGTCTGTGTCCCTCCCACGTTCATATGTTGAAACTCTACCCCTGAATGTGACGGTATTAGGAGGCGGGGCCTTTGCGGGGTGATCAGCATTAGACGAGGTCCCTGCATCACAGGAGGAATTAGTGCCCCTGTAAGAGTCGAGGGAGCGCTCGCTGCTGTCTTTTCCCCACCAGGTGAGGACACGAGGAGAAGGTTCAAGTCTGCAACCCGGAAGCGGGTCCTCACCGAAACTCTACCATGCTGGCCCCCTGAGCTTGGCCCTTCAGCCTCAAGAACTGTGAGAAATGAACTGATGTTGCTTATAAGAAACCCAGTCTGTGCCATTCTTCATAGGAGGCCGAATAGACTAAGACAGCTTGTTATACTTCAGTTAAAAAAAAAAGACAAAACAAACAACATTGATGACTTTCCATTGCTCTTTATATAAGGATCCAAGTCCTTAAAACTTGCTTTAAGAAAGAACCTTCCTGGTTGGGTCCTTGGCTATATTTGAACCCAGGGCTCCTCGCTCTCCTCTCCCATCCTCTGGGCTCCAGCTGCACTGGCCTCGCTGTTCTCTCCGTGCCCTGAAGCCACAGCTCCCTTGGCCTGGGGTCCTCGCAAAGGCTGCCCCCTCAGCTGGCCTGGGCTACACATTCTGCTCCCTTCGCCTGTTACTTTCTATTCATCGTTCAGATCTCAACTCAACCTTGGAGAGACCTTCCTCTAACCCCTGGCCCCAGACTGCGTGCCCATTTTACACTCTCAGACTGTCCTTCACGGCACTTTTTCACAGTTTATAACTACCTGTTTGTGTCTTTGCCTAATATCTGTCTTCCCCACTAGACTTCAAAGACATGTAGTCAGGGTGCGTATCTGTCTGTTCATCACTGGATCTGTAGCACCAAGCCCAGCACCTGCCTCGTAGTATATATTCACTCCAGAAGAATTTATGGGCTGAAAGAGTGAGCCATCCTAAGACAGCGGCACCGTTTCTTTGCATCAGACATCTCAAAAGACCACCCTCTAAAGTTATGAAGCTTCCTTCTTAAGATCTAATTCCTTTCTGCTGCAATTTGAGTTCATTTATCCTCATCTTGCCCTCAGTGAATATGAATTGAGATACTTAGCATGGAATTTCCATTTTCCGTACACTCTTTACAGCTTTGAAGTTAGCTATTAAGTCACTTTTGATTTTCATCTGTTCAGTAGAAATAAGCTGATCCACGCAGATCAGTCATTCATGCCTATTCTCCAATTGTGTTTTGTTTAAATGTAAACGCAGACATGCAAAGTTATGTGGAGGAGGAAAAAAATGGATCTGAACATCTATGTTTCACCAGGGACTGTGGATAGCCGCATCACACAGCCTCGTGGAGGGTACCTAACATAATACTGACACCCGACCTCCACTGAACCCCACCCAGACGAGGAACCATGAACTCGGAGCGCTCCAGTACGTGTGGAGTAACCCAGCTCCTAAGAACCTGAGACAGGACGAGGGCACGGCAGCCTCGAGTCAGCATCCAGACCTTTACCCAGAGAGAACACAGAAATACTTCTTACTTTCCCTCTGCCAGTAAATGAGCTACAAAAATAACAAAACTTTGTATTTATATTTCATCTTAATTCTTTTGATGTTGTAAATGTACTTTTTAAAAGATGGATTATTTGAATGTTTATGACACCTACCTTGTAAAAACAAAAAAACTACAAAAAAAATATTAGAATCACTAAATTGTGTCCCTGTGTTACCAAAAAAAAAAAAAAAATACAAAACTTTGGATGCCTATGACTTGACTTTTCTTTAAACAGTAATGGATGGGACTTTCCTGGTGGCACAGTGGTTAAGAATCCGCCTGCCAGTGCAGAAGACACGGGTTCGAGCCCTGGTCCGGGAAGATCCCACATGCCGCAGAGCAACTAAGCCCATGCGCCACAACTACGGAGCACACGCTCAAGACTGTGAGCTACAACTACTGAGTCCGTGTGCCACAACTACTGAAGCCCACGTGCCTAGAGCCCGTGCTCCACAACAAGAGAAGCCACTGCGACGAGAAGCCCGCGCACCGCAATGAAGAGTAGCCCCCGCTCACCGCAAGTAGAGAAAGCCCGTGTGCAGCAACGAAGACCCAATGCAGCCAAAACTTAAAAAACAAAACAAAAACAGTAATGGAGATAAGTTTTAGTCCCAATGTACACTGAATTTAGCTACTAAATTCATGATGAGTAACTAAGTAGAACATGATCTTATCCCTTTAGTGTTCAGAGTCATAGCATAACTTGTCCATTGTCTAGATCAGATCAGGAATATTATAAATAAAAATGACATATGGGAGCATCCAATTAATCCTTCTAGCTGTACAGGTTTGGGCTCTGCAGACAGACTCTTTTTAGCCATAGCCAGAACTGTGGGTGTCATAACACCTTATAGACCTCTTGATGGAGAAGGGCATCCTCATATTATACTAAATGTCTCCCTTCTCATTTTCAGTCCATCACTTGTGGGGGAGATTTCCCTGTGACTGCTGACTTGGCCCTTTGATCATGGAACCTCCAGTCTACTCTCCCTCCAGAGTGGCCCTTTAGCTGGGTATAAAATCAGCACCTGTTCTATGGCTCCCATTGGGACTGTTCTCCATCCAGATAGAACCGTCTCTCCTAAGCTGTGTGCATGCTGTACACACCCCACAATCCCCGAAGGCTCCCCACTTCACCATTAGCAATGGGGGGAACAAAGGGAGGTGGGGTGGGGGGGGGGAACAAGAGAGGTCCACACACCCATCCCTGAGGCAGCATCAGGCAGACAAGCACCACAGAGCCCTGACTCACCACAGCTCCCTGAGTGCCTCTGCTATAGCTCCAGAAAACCGCAAGCCCTCTAGATGCTCATTGACTGCACAGAATTCTGGATTCTGGAACACTGAAATCAGGGGGGATGTTCAGACCCAAAGCTTTAAAACCCAGAATGCAGCTGCTGTGGGTCAGGAACACCCAGACCGTTTCTGCAAAAGACGTGACTGCCTTTCATGACTGCTAGGACAGGTGCTGCCACTGTTGCTACACAGAGTTAGAAACTTAAGATACTAAAAGAAAGATGAGATGGGAGAAGGTCCTCAGGGCACGCCACTATGTGCCAGGGCTCTCAGACCTTTTTCACCTGCATTCCACATCATTTCCAACAAGGAACCAGTCCAGAAGCATGCTTGGGAAACGTAGTTAAGGGGCTACAAAATGGTCCCAACGTGACCTAACCATTCATATGTCTTCTGGTACAGTTTGCTCTATTATCTTTTCCCCTTTGGTTCTATTTACTGGGGACCCGTGAGCTCTGTAAATTCTCCACGTTGGCCCTTAGGAGAAAGGTGGAAGGAAGGCGAGCAGAGCCGAGCAGCACTTGCTACTGCAAAGAGGGGTGACTGTGGGGTCTTTCCCTTTGCCATTTAGAGCGAGAACAATTTAGTGACATCACATCAGTATGTTTAGATAACAACAGAGCCAGACGAGCTAGAGGGGAGTTAACGGATCACCTCAGCCATCCTGCTCATTTACAAAAGAGGAAACATGAGGTCAAAACCCAGAAAGCGAACTGCCCAAGACCCCTCGAGTGGTCGATTCTGATGACAGTGTCAAAACTGCAGCCTTGGTAGAACAGCTGGTGTCCCCATGGCAAGCGACACTCAGCCAGCACACCCAGACTCCAGTACGGGGAGTCCCAAGGCAGCCGACACCCAACGACAGGGGGCCTCAAGGCCCACAGCTGGCTGGAGGCTGGTTTCCCCACAGACTCAGCTGCGGAGATGGTTCTCCTTGCCTCTAACAGCGTCCCGGGTCATCTCCTCCAAATACTACAGCTGTAAGTGTCTGTCAAAGGCTTAATGAAAATTCACTTTGCCACCAGGCAGGGCAGATTGATTTCTCTATCAGTGTATATATGATACACTGATAGAGAAATATACTGAGGGAGAAACCCCAAGTTTGAGGTCAGTCTGGGGTCAGAGAGAGCCGGTCTCCTACGGTCACGTCCAGAGGATGCTTTGTTTACTTGTTTATTTATTTATGGCTATGTTGGGTCTTCGTTTCTGCATGAGGGCTTTCTCTAGTTGTGGCAAGCGGGGGCCACTCTTCATCGCGGTGCGCGGGCCTCTCACTATCGCGGCCTCTCTTGTTGCGGAGCACAGGCTCCAGACGCGCAGGCTCAGTAATTGTGGCTCACAGGCCTAGTCGCTCTGTGGCATGTGGGATCTTCCCAGACCAGGGCTCGAACCCGTGTCCCCTGCATTGGCAGGCAGATTCTCCACCACTGCACCACCAGGGAAGCCCCAGAGGATGCTTTGAATGGACCCTGTGGGCTTCTAAAGTCTGCACCTTAGATTCTGATGGAAACAGCTTTAGTGCCTTCATTAGTATCTCAGTTAAAACTATGATATTCTGAATAATGGTTACTAAAAGGGTGCCTTGTGTTTTATTTTCTGGAACTGGAGGGCTTATGAACGAAAAAAAAAAGTTTTCGAGTGGGAAAGACAAAAGTAATGGAAGTGAGTTAGCTCTGAAGTCTTTGACCAGGCCCTACATTCGAGCACCAGTGTTTAAGATTATTCAGGACGCCCTCCCTCCCTGCCTCTAGTTATGAAACTGGAATTTGGGCACTTCAATTACATTTCCCCCAGAACCCCTCTTCTGTCTGTTCTGGGAGTCCGTCTTCCGTATAGAGAGGACCTCTATAGCAGTGGTCCCCAACCTTTATGGTACCAGGGACTGGTTTCGTGGAAGACAGTTTCTCCATGAACGGGGGTGGGGGGGGGGAGGGTTCAGGCGGTAACGCCAGCGATGGGGAGCGATGGGGAACGGCAGATGAAGCTTCACTCGCTCGCCGGCCGCTCACCTCCCGCTATGCGGCCCGGTTCCTAACAGGCCGCGGAAGTGCACCGGTCCGTGGCCCAGCGGCTGGGGACCCCTGCTCTACTGGAAAGATCTGATTGTGAGGCAGATTTTTCCTTAACAGCTTGAAATTTATTATGTCAATGTTCCTTAATGGGTTTCCGAAGATGCTTTATCGTTAGTAAAACCCGTGCTTATAATCTTAAACCCTTTCTATTCAGTTCCTTACCTGATGGCTCTGTTACATTCTAGGAGTACTGCCTTCACTCCAGTTTTTACATCATTAATGGGTTGTTGTATAAGTCCCGCCACTATGGGGCGCTGGGCAGGGATGCAGGGTGGGCGCTTGGCCAAAGGTGCTCAGACACAGCCCTGGGACTGCTCACCAGGCTGACTTCAGCTTTGCTTCTGATGTGTCGTCCTAGTAGAAATCCCTAACCTGTTCTCCGCTTTAGAATAACCAAGAACCCCTGTTGATCATTCTGCCCCCTCTCTCTTCCTCATCTCTCATCAGGTCCTGATGAAGAAGGATGCCCAAATCTTTCGTGGTGACTCCGTATTAGATCATGAGGTTTTCCTCCTCCGGGCTCCTTAAAATGGTGATGTATGCGGATCTTGTCAGGGTCTGGGCTAAGAGAGGACCCTTGTGGGGCTGGGCTCAGGTGTGGAGTCCCTTCCACAGCTGCACGGGAAGGGTGTCAGGGCCCCTCTTGTGATCTTCCACAGCCGTCTCTGTGAGAAATAAACTGAAGTTCACGAGAGCATGCCTGGAATACATCTTTATACGTGGTGGAGGGAAATTACATGCAACAGGAGATTATTTTAGAATGTAAAAGGAAGTATTAAAACTGAAAGCATATGTCAAAACCAATTTCTTAGACAATTGCTTCTCTGGGGTAAAGGAACCTGTCTCAGAAACATGCACTTATCTTGAAATATGCAGTAACCCCAATAATAGATTGTATACGGAAAATGAGTTAAGTAGGTGAGTAATTTAACGGCAATATTCCTCTACTGGTTTCCAAAGCATGGTCAAGATTGTGTTCCTGTTACCTGGACTGGTTTAAAATAAAACTCACTTGGTTTGTTGTTTTTCTTTTTTTTAAGAACAGATGGAAAGAGGGACACAAAGGTGAACAGTAGGCAAACAACAGCCGAATTTCAAACAGCAGTGGGTAAAGGAATGGAACATAAACATAAGTCTAGGAAATAGCTACAACTCCAGTCCTAGAAAGACATTCTCCAACCTATTCTGCAGGCACTTTCAAGATAAAGAATCTCTGTTGCTCTGTCTTCAGCCAACACGTCAGACCGTGGGTCTGTTAGGGACCTAGACACGGAGGGACCAGGAGACCAGAGTCGGATTGGAGGAGCTTTTCCAATAGATAAATCAATCAAAGGGGCTGGGAGTAATAAGAAAGGGTTTTCAAGTGAATGGAGAGAAATTAAGCTTACAACAAGAACCAGTATGACACATATATTGTTTTTCATTACTAAGATGAGGAATTTTTTAAAAGAATGAAAGAAAGCCAATGTAAAATGCCCATATAATTGAACAGAGTAGATGATCAAATACCAAGGCAAAATTCTCACTTTTGAGACATGGGGATTGATCTGCCCGGACAATTACGCCTGCATAGACTGCATCAATCAGGCTGCCTGCGTGCTGCAGAGCAGGGCTGTGGAGAAGGCTCCCCACGCACCACCCGCAGAACTGCCCGCCACACGGGCGAGGGCCTGGGCGCCGCACAACCGCAGAAAGACCGGAGGACGCCTGGGCTCGCCTGCGGTGGTGAGATGGGGCATCTCGAACCTCTGAAAGTGAACCCAATGCCCACAGACAGGGGCTCCCCTTGCGGGTCATGTCAGGCGTGGAGAGGAGGGAGACGCCAGGAGCAATGGCAGCCACCCTGTGCCACCACGAGGCTCTGGGAGCAATTCCCAGATGATCTCACTGCCCCGACTCCACACCCCACACACTCACGACACACAACACACACACCACACACACCCCGAACGTACTCTATCGTTCAATGCCAGCATCGACCTGGACGTTTGTTCTTACAAGGGCAGGGCTGGCAGCGCAGCACCGACGTGGCTCAGGGTACCGGGGTCAGAGGTCACATAGGTCTGAGCGAGTACTACAGCAGAGGCTGGGGTGGGGGGTCGATCCTGGAGAAGCACATGGGGTTCCAGGCAGGCAGATTAAGAATCAGCCCCCTGCCCCCGTCAGATTAGGGACCCGACGGCAGTGCCAGGCCGAGGCAGCCGCGAGCCAGGCTGAGTTTACTCCTCTCCCTCCCCCTTGACAGTGACCGCCCAGCACCACGGGTGTGGCTTTCCTGGTTCAGGAGACACAGCCTCAGCAGAGGGCTTGCCCACTCCCGGGGGGCACACGGTTGGGCCCCCGAAACAGGGGAAATGGATGGAAAATCATTCCACCATGGTGAGAGGCTGTCAGTCAGTGCAGAGTTAGGCATCTTAGTTCGCCAAGCACATGACCCCAGAAATAAGACTATTTCCAATCCTACCCCAAAAACAGAGGAAATGGCCAGGCCCATCTCACTGCCTCGGGGCCAGGCCAGAAGGAACCTGCAGTAGCTGCGGGCCACCTGTGATGGACCGATCTTGTAGGGCACGCTCTCCCAGACTGACACTGAGTCTGAAGACTATTACAGGCTGTTTTTCCAGATCAAAGTAATATTCCCTTCCAACGCGCCTGCAGAAAGCTGACGTCACGTGCTCCGCGCTTCAGGCAGGACACGACACACAAACATTTTCATCAGTTACCGAGTTAGTGTTCAACCCCAAGAACAAAGGACTCAGAAATGCAACCAGGAAATCGGGGCACCTGTGGAGAGACAGGCAGAAGGAGAAGGGGGTGGCCCTGGGGACGTGTCGATGAGGCATCTTGGTGTCACACTGGTGTACGAACCTTGGTGTGCAGACATTCAACCTGGACTCAGAATGCTCCGTCTGGGTGACCTAAAAGCAAACCTCATCATTAAAAGGAAGAAAAACGTGTAAGATACGACCTTGATCGCGTGGCTCCTACAATACACACAGCCCTACGACCCAAAGCAAAAGCCAGTCCAGCGGAAGAAACCGTTAGCAGTCAGGAATCAAAACAAGGGCTGGAGGTGAGGGATTACACTGGACACGAGAAAGACACGGAGGACACCCGAAAGCAAGTCCAAACCTGCCAGCAGAGCCAGAGGCTGCTGGAATTAACCTCCCCCAGCAGACAGGTGTGCCCTGCAAAGGCCGCAGTTTCGGTTTTAAGACGGCAATGGGGCAGTTCACCAGGCAAAGAGGTGGCGACGAAAAGAGAGTCGGCCCATCGTGGTAGAGCCCACCAACGGGAAGGTACCACCAGCCACAGATGGTCTGAACGCAGCTCTTCTCCTCCACCAATGACGTGGTCCTGGTCAGAGAGCTGCCTCACACCCGTGGGCAAGAGGCTGAGTCACCACCAGCGGCGCCCTGACCAAATGCACCAAGGGGAACGCGGGGGTTTGTGCCCATCCGGCAACTGCTCCCACACCCTTCCCTCTGCCCAGCGGGGTCTCCTCTCCCCGCAAAGGCCCAGAACTTTCTATTCTTCTCTTACCCCTGCCCTCAGAACCCACCAAAACTCTGAGGAGACAATGCCAACTAAAGGTGGCACAGCGTCTAGAGCCCAATCCAGGGGAAACCTGTCACTCCAGACTCCAGGCACCAACCCAGCAAGAACGGGAAGATGGCAGGGCCCTGGGCTGCTGCATCAGTGGGGGAGGTCTGCGCCGAAGGCCCCGGAAGGTCTCGGCAAGCCTGGTCTGCGCCCACCCGGCCTCAGCCCAACCTCAACAGCAGCAGGAAGAAAAACACTGGATGTGCATCACGAAATGCGAGATGTGGGTTCATTCTCAGAAACTGGATTCCTAGAGCAAAATTAAAGTCACGATATTCCATAAATAAGATCACTTTAAGAAAAACATTTATTCTTTAAAATATCCGAATCAATGTTTAAAATAAGCCATTTCACCGCTCACAAAGACCACCAGGCATATCTCAGTTTAGGAAGGCAGGACAATGGCACAAGAAGGGAAAAAACAGGTTAATTGCTAATCTCTAAAAGCAGAGTTGTAATAAATTAGTATGCTAGCCATAGTGAGAGTATGTCCACCATTCTTTTTTTTTTTTTTTTAAGAAAGACCCCATTGAGGGAGTAGTCTTTTTTTTTTTTAATTAATTAATTAATTTATGGCTGTGTTGGGTCTTCATTTCTGTGCTTTCTCTAGTTGTGGCAAGCGGGGGCCACTCTTCATTGCGGTGCGCGGGCCTCTCACTATCGCAGCCTCTCTTGTTGCAGAGCACAGGCTCCGAACGCGCAGGCTCAGTAATTGTGGCTCACGGGCTTAGTTGTTCCGTGGCATGTGGGATCTTCCCAGACCAGGGCTCGAACCCGTGTCCCCTGCATTGGCAGGCAGATTCTCAACCACTGCGCCACCAGGGAAGCCCCACCATTCTTTTTTTAAATTAATTTTTATTGGAGTATAGTTGCTTTACAATGTTGTGTTCGTTTCTGCTGTACAGCAAAGTGACTCAGCCATACGTATACGTATATTCCCCATGTCCATCATTCTTGCTTGTCTTCATGGACAGGTTCTTGTGGCCTGTATAGGCTGCGGCCAATGGCCACTCCTCATCAAGCCGGGCCCAGGCAGGAACAGAAGGAGCTACAGCCAGCCACGCCCCCTGGTCCAGTGGCCTTCGTGGCACAGGCTCAGGGCGACATAGCAGAGAGCGCAGGCCCTGAGGGCAAGTCCCCCGAGGCCTGCGCAGGCTGGCCACCTGCTGGGCACACGCGGGTGAGACACAGCACCGCTCCATCCCCCCCGCCCCCGGAGATCATCTGATGCGCTCAGGGGAAAGGAGGGAAGACGGGCATCAATAATTAGAACCTTCGGCCTCTCTGGTCTAAGAAAGGACATTAAAATCGTAACAGTCTGTCCATGTTTTATTCTGAGCATCACACGGGATGCCCAAAGGAGCCCCACGCACTCACCAGGCTGGCTCCGGCCCCCGGGAGGATGAGGGCCAGTCCTGCCCCGAGTGCAAGGAGTGGATGTCTTTGCCACCTCTGTCCCGCCCTGGGAAGGATGCTCGCACAGCAAGAGCCCTCCCAGTGGTACCAGGCGTTCACACCTCACCTCGGTGCCTGCCTCACTCCCCTCTGGCTTCCCATCCCCTCAGAGACCCACCTGTGCCCGAGCTCTCAGGACCTCGGGCCCCGTACACCCAGCCCTCGTGGACTCCAGGAGCACCCCCTAGAGGTGGTTCCTCTCCTAACGTCTTCCTTCTTGAAGTTCAGCCTTGGGTTCGGCTCCTCAGGTGCAAGCTGTCCTCCAGGGACCAGGGACAGTGAGAGCTTTCATCCAGAAAACACTGGTGACCACTGAGTAAGGCGAGACCCCCTCCCAGGAACCCAGGCCCGAACCGTTTCATCTCAAGGTCTTCACGAGGTGCCTGTAACCCTGGAAACTTCCAGGCCGCGGGTTACATAATCCTTGCCAGGGCCAGCGATCACTGTTGTTGCTTCTGAGTGAAGCGTGGCTGTGAAAACTAGAGAGACTCCTCCCAGGGCCAACCATCTGCTTATTTCACTGCCTGTCATCCCCGCTCCCCCCTCCCCCCCTCCAGCAGCCTGATGTTTCTGAGTATTTTCCCCCTAGACTGCGTCTCGTCAAGGTCAGCGCTCTCTCTACTAAGCTGAAGAACCTCCCATTACAGGTCCAACAGTATCCCTTCCTCTTTCCACTCACGGAAGCGGGGGCGGGGGGGGGGGGGGGGGAGGCCCTACCTACCCCAGTTCTCGTCCTAATTATTACCAGCTCCGTGACAGCACTTTCCATCACTAGTTCCAAAACACACACAACCACCGACCCTTTCTAAAGGCCCTGGATTGGATTTCATGTTATTATCTTCTTCACCTCTCTTGCAAAGAGAACAACAAAATTAAAGTTTGTTTATGCTAATGGCTGCTTTGAGGATGCACGGCTGGAAGGGCCTAAACCCGGCCCAGGAGCCAGTGCAGGCCTTGGACCGGATCCTGCCCACCAGGCAACCACAGCCAGGAGAAGGGGTAAAGAGAGAGATGAAAAAGAAATAAAAGGAGGAGAAAAGGGATGGAAGGGGAGAAGAGGAATAAAGGAAGGAGTGGAAAAGGAGAGGGAGGAAACAGGTAAAAATGAGACAGAAAAGAGAAAGAAACAGAAGGCAGATCCACACAGGGAAGCGAGAAGGGTTTGGGGCCAGGTATGAATTCCAGCCACATGCACGTGGCTTGTTCAAAAGCAGAAATAACTATTTATTTTTATTCCTCCAGAGATGAGTGTGCTCTGAGGTTTGTTTTTTATGTGTGTTTTTTGTTTGGGTTTGGGGTTTTGCTGTGTCAGCTGAGCAGGAGCTTTCACCTTCACTCAGCACCAAGACACATTCCTTGCAAAACAAATGGGGTATTAGCAGAGGAATGCTAACGGTGGCGGGCGTAGACTTTTCTCTCCCTTCCCAGGAGTGGGGTTTCAAGTGTCCTGCTCACTTTCTAGAGATGATCTGAACCAAATGAATGATTCAAGGCTCAGTGGATTAAAAAGACGGTCCTTGTATTAAACCAAACACAGAGCTGTGATGGCCTCCTAACCAGGCTTTGCAGTGCTTCCGTCTAGAATCATTTACAAGGACTTAACATCTTTTCCTAAGCAAATGTAACTGTATGGGAAGACCTGTTTTACGTACAGACACAGCAGGAGAGGTGGCAGGACAATGAACTCCTCTTGTCCTGCACACTCAGGAGGGTTTATCGGCATCCCAACTAATGAAAAGCAACTCTATACCTCACTGGACTCTCCCGTGGCTTAACAGGCACTGCTCTTTCTCCCAGGTACCTTGCGATTCCCTCTACTATTATTTCTAAACACAGTTCCAAATGGCTCTAGGATCCAGGCACAGGGAACCTTCCACGAGCCAGCCCCAGCTCTTTCATGCTGCCTATTCTTGTCTGAAGCAAAATAGGTATATCCGTTGAATATTAAACAATTACTTTCTTCAAATCTGTCTCATTTCCCATCACATGGAACGGCAGTGTGATCGCGAAACGTACACGTGAATAAGTAATGAAAGATAAAGAGTGGATTTAAATAAAATATCCCTCATTATCATGCTTAAGTCTCTCTGCTGCTAAAATGACAGCCATCTGGAGCTCTGCAGCAAGGTGGGCTGTAGGAAAACACACAGAGCCAGGGCAGAAGGCTGTGATGTTATCAAGGAAGAGTGTGATTGTGTTGATTTATCTGTTAGTTTTATTCTGACTTTTACAGGAATCATGACTGGTTGACCCATGTTGATATGTGGAGTCCTAGAAATGCCATGTACTTCTTTGGAAGTTGGTCCCAGGAACTTGTGCCCTCCTGAGTTAGAGGATGCACGGACAGTAAGCTTTGCCAGGGAGCCCCCTAGTGTCCAGAGAGCCACAAGGATGCTATTCCTTAATTCCCCTCCCTGTCTATGAAACACTATTATTACTTTAATTACAGATTTAGTACACCCTTTCATCAGGGTTAGAAGAATCCATACAAAGCACAACGGCTAGAGAGTAGAAGATGCGCTTTTTGCTTTTTGCTTCTTATTGTGACATCACAATAAGATGTGATGTGATTTCTTTTCAATGCTTTTTCAATTTAGTGCTACTGTCGTTGAAACCTGGGCTCTGGAGTCAGACACTGCGTTCCAGGCACAGTTCCCTGGCTTGCAGGCTGCCCTTGGGCAACGCAGTCGTTCTCTGTGTACAGTACCTATTTCCTAAGGTAGCTGTAACAGTAAAGGCAAAGGACTTCGAAAGTGCCTGAAGCTTGTAACACATGTTAAAACGCTGGTCATTATTGTAATTGTGGTTGTTTGAATAAATCAGAGAATTGTTACGTTTGTGCTTGAAGTGACTTCGGAGAAGTCCAACCTCCTCGTATTACAGGTGAGAAATGTCCAGTTCGAAGGAGCAAAGTGACAGTCACCCAGCTATTCCACAGCACAGCTGACACGAGAATTCAATTCTTCTGGCTGGACAAGCTCCAAGTCCTCCACTCTTATGCTCTGGGTGCATGGGGTATGGACAGCTGGGGCAGGACCGCAGGCCGCGAGGGATGCGGCGAGGGATGTATGAGTGCCGAGCCTCATAATCAGAGGTCTGGGCACTGGAGTAATGGTCGTCCCTGTCCGTTTTTTTTAACATCTTTATTGGAGTATAACTGCTTTACAATGGTGTGTTAGTTTCTGCTTTATAACAAAGTGAATCAGTTATACATATACATATGTTCCCATATCCCCTCCCTCTTGCATCTCCCTCCCTCCCACCCTCCCTATCCCACCCCTCTAGGTGGTCACAAAGCACGGAGCTGATCTCCCTGTGCTATGCGGCTGCTTCCCACTAGCTATCTATTTTACGTTTGGTAGTGTATATATGTCCATGCCACTCTCTCACCCTGTCCGTTTTTTATTAGGATAGTGTCAGGGCGATGACACCTATAACCCAAGACTGAGAACAGGACGCTGTGAACCACAGGCGACCTAGAAGGACTTCCCTCACACACTTTCAGGAAGCCTAAGATGACCACACACAAACAAGTAACATCTCAGACTTGTAAATAAATGTGCTTGCAGACTACACTCCCAACCCTCCACATCTTCTGAGATGAACTGATTCCAGTGGCCACGTTGTCTACGGAGCTGACTTCTCCCACGGAAAGGTTCTGTTCATTGTGCTTTCAAAGAAGATACTGTACCACAAAAGGACAAATGTGGTAGGATCCCGGCTATAGGGTGGGGTCCCTAAACTAGGCCAATTCGTAGAGACAGGAAGTAGAACAGAGGTTACCAGAGGCTGGGGCAGGGGAATGGGGCTTTATTGTTTTGTGGATCTGGCCTATATCGCCAAGGAAATATATGCTAATCTGCAGATTAATTAGTTCTTACGCTTTTAAATCTCAACCTAATGTTTATTTTATTGGGCTAAAGAGTATTTTATCGTGGATTAAGACTCGTAATGCAACCAAGACTTAATGAGGCAACACGTTACGTGAACCTCTTGAATCAACCTCCGGGATTTCTTAACCTCCTTTGATTTCCTGACAGCACCGAATACTGACCTATCAACAAACAGGTGTAAACACAATTACTGGCCAATGTATTTGGTGGTCTTGGGCACACGTGAAGAGTGGCCATGAATGAATGGTACCAGAAAACTCCCTTCCAAAGCAGACACAGACATGTGGACTTCAAATATGAAATATCAGCACATGGCAATTTACCAGACTCACCAAGTCAGCATGCTTGTATGAAAACAGCTCCAGCACAGAACTGGGAAGGTGGGTTCTCATCACAGCTCAACCGTTCACGAGCTGTAGGACCCTGGCCAGGGGCATGACTGCTTGGGGCCTCAGCTTGCGCCTTTATACAGCAAACTCACTAGGGGATCTCTAAAGGCTGTCAATCATCATTCTGTGATCTGAGCCGAAAACTGGTCATGGCGTAAGGTACTATCCCCAGCTGCAGAACTGAAACACTTCCAAGAAACATTCAATTGTACTAAGGTTACAATATTATCTGCCAAATTTTTAAAATTCTCTCTTCCCTTTGTGGAATAATCTGCCAATGCAGAATGAAAAACTGAACATGTCCGAACAAAAAGAAACTTGGAAGAACAAGGGACAAGAATTTTGTGTAAGACATTCTTCTTACGACCCGTTCTTTTTAAACACGCATGCATGCAGTGCAGGCCTGAAAAAAATGATGTCATATCCCTTCCCCAGATTTTCTGATGACAATCCCAATAGGCAGAAAATAGAGAAACTCTGATGAGTCATATAAATGGAAGACCAAGCCTTTCTTGAAATCCAGACAAGATACATGCGAGCATGACATGGGGCAGGGGATGAAAACTTCTAAACTTTCTTCCTGCTTTCACCTGAAAATTTCCCCTCAGAAATGAGAGTAATGAAAACTTAGGAATATCACTGTATACGTAGGATGAGTCTCGCATGTTTTATACTGTTAATCTTGCACGGCTAAAACTATGTTTAAGCTCAGATGCTTATATATTGCTATCTGGCTGTACTCTGCAAAAGGATGTATGAAAAAGATCTTCATTAAAAAGTATCTATGGTGTCAGCCATTACAGTCATTTCATCTGAAGAGGCACTAAAACAGAATTCCCCTGTGCGAGACTTGCAAGGGGCATTTTTCTCTTTAGGGGCAGAGATTTCCCCAAGTAAGGGAAGAACTCAATACCCTCTTTATTCTGAGTTTCCTCTCGTGGACTTCTGATCTAGCTGGTTCTATCCCTCCCCATCATGCCCCGGGGAACTGGGAATAAACTAGACATTGGCAGAGCTTCCTTTTCTTCTTACAGAGAGTAGAGACAAGGGACTCATTGCCCTACTTTCTTAAAAGTTCAGGACAAAGAAACAAATGACCTAGTCTAAAGATTCTGGTGTTGGAAAGAAGTTGTGATCTGTCTCTTGACAGTTTTATGACTTTAATCTACACAAAGGATCTGAAAGAAACCACACTGTCTTATTAAAAGTAATCGTTCAAATTTATCTGAATTTGACATGAAACTATACTCTCATTAAAAGAACGTTTTATAAACGATGTCAATCATAACTGGATTCTTATTAATCCAATATTTTTCTGGCAATGAAGGCTGCAGGCCCCGAGGGGGCATTGTTATGAACTTTGTATGTGCTGCCCTTGGGGCTGATCCAGAAGCTGATGAAGGCATGTTTGTTGTTTATTACCCCTTAGCAAAATGGGGTGACCATTGATCATATGAAAACCCTAGCAAGCCTTTTGGAGTCAGGCAAAACTGGTTCACATACCAGTTCTGTCACTTATTTGCTATGTGAATATGGGCAGGTTTTACCTACACAGCAAACTGAAAACATTAGCATTTACCTTCAAGGTTACAAACAAACTAAGTAAAATCTTTCCAGTCCTCCCAGCTGTGCCAGGCACACAGGAGGCCTCCAGCAAATGGCAGTTGCTACCATCATCCTTCTGCACTGCAAGTCATTTCGAGATGACCACACTCATAATGTGAAAATATTGCTAAACAAAATGTTTTTCCAAATGCAACAAAGATGGCCAAAAGTTTCCCAGATCACTTGAAATGGCTTAGAGACATTTATTAAATCCTCTATAAGAAAAGAGGAACAAAGAAGTTCTTCTGGTTCTGCTTCTATAACATTAAACAAGGGTTGCCTAAATACTGCTCTTAAGTAATGAAATATTACAAAGCAATCATACCCCAAACACTTTATTTGAAGATAAAAATGACACCCAGAGATCAGAGAGAAAAAATTCTCCAAGCCTTTTTATAAGCAGGATACTGAAGGATATCCTCAAATAACTCAACATGAATGATCGACTAAAACAGGGGTTCCCAACCCCCGGGCCACGGACCAGTACCGGTCCGCGGCCTGTTAGGAACCGGCAGGTCGCACAGCAGGAGGTGAGCGGCGGGTGAGTGATCGCAGCTTCATCTGTATTTACGGCCGCTCCCCATCGCTTGCATTACTGCCTGAGCTCCGCCTCCTGTCAGCATTATGGTGAGTTGTATAATTATTCCATTATATATTACAATGTAATAATAATAGAAATAAAGTGCACAATAAATGTAATGCGCTTGAATCATGCCAAAACAAGTCCCCTGCCCCGCCCCGGTCCGCGGAAAAATTGTCTCCCACGAAACCGGTCCCTAGTGCCAGAAAGGTTGGGGACCGCTGTACTAAAACAATAGAAAACTAACCAGTCATTTCTTTTTTTTTCTTAACATGATCAAAGTAGGTGCATTTTATTGTTAACCAGTTGTTTCTTGAGTCCATCTCTTTAGAGTTCCCATTCAGGGAATCCTCCCAAAGGGACCCAGCTGCCATGAGTGACAAGAGAATTCCACCCCTACTCTGCCCAATAACAGTCGCCAGGGCTATTCCCAGTCCTTGAGATTCGTCAGGAGCTCCACCATTCACACAAAGGGCTACTTTGTAAGCCAGAAATGAAATCATTAAAGCTTTTCATAATCTTTAAAGCAATACAGCTGCTGGCAGCTGTGGTGTTTGCAGTCAGCTCATACCCCCAGCAGAGGGCTGATGGGTAAATTTTCAAGAATTTTCAGAGATACCCATTAAACCATTGGTAGCTGGAAATTAGCCATCTACACCACGGAAATGGGCAGACCTTGCAGCTCAATGCCTTTTTTTTTTTTTTCTGGAGAGCTTGTTATTCAGCATTTATCAGCACACCACTGGTTCTAGTCAATATTGTAAATAGCTGTGAAGTTTCCAAAGCCTACAGATGAGTGAACAAAAAGTTCAGGGAAAAGGAACCTATTGTGAGATGATATATCTCAATTTGATTCTTAAAGAACATGGTATTCAGAGAGAATGAACATAGTGTAGCACATAAATGTGATCAATCAAAAGATAATAGAACAGTATTCGTCTTATTAATAATGCAAGTAACACGAGAGTGTCCTAGGAGATGGAAATGGAGAGATAGCACGAGTTACTGAAATCTTTTGTACATCCTGTGACCTGAACTTGATTTTGAGTGACATCATCAAGATGCATAGTCATTAAAGAGCTACCAAGGGTGGAGGGGGAGGGATAAATTAGGAATTTGGGATTAACAGATACACACTACTATATAATATAAAATAGTTAACCAACAAGGACGTACTGTATAGCACGGGGAACTCTACTCAATATCTTGTAATAATCTATAACGGAAAAGAATCTGAAAAGAATAGATATATGTATAATTGGATCACTTTGCTGTACACCTGAAGCTAGTATAACATTGTAAATCAATAAAAAAAATTTTTTTAAAAGATCCACCAAAATGTAAAAACAAGTTATAAGACAGGCAAAAGTTACACAAGATACAGAGGCTATTGTAGTGAAATCAAGAAAAAAAAATACAAAGAAGTAAATAACACTTAGGTTCTGAGCAAAATTCAATAGGTATGTCCTTTCTGAGAAAGATGCTTCCAAAGCAACAACAACCGAAAAAAAACTTGTGGAAACAAAAACAGGAAAGATTCTCAAAAGGACCCAAAAATGGAAGGAACACACCACCTGAAGGAAATCTCATCCTGTATCATGGGATCTCTGCTGGACACATAACCGGTCTCCCCCCGAAGGATCTCCATTCATACGGGGCTTCACCAGGGAGCCCGGAGAAAAGCCCTGTTCCTGCTGCTGCATCTCAGGGCTCACATGTGCCCACATGGGCAAGAGCAAAGGGAAACAGAGGTGAAGACTTTCCTCGGATACAGAAAACAGGAAAAAGATGGTTCTTACTAATCTCGTTCAAAGACCAAAATGCTGTTTAAAAACGGCTGATGAGGCCAGAACCATTTTCAGATGCTTGGTCCGAGGATGCCATCTGGAATTCTGCCAGACTCCTCCGAATGCTGCAGACGCCCTGGCTCCTCGCCTGGTACAGGGGAGCCCCCCGTCTGTGGCACAAGGTGGGAAACCGGCTACAACTGCAAAGATCTGCCCAGAGTCAAGGAATGGACTTGAATTCCTTGGGAGCAATGAGAGGTAGAGAAATGAGTCTCATTCAAGCCAAATTTCAGTTTTTATAGGTCCTTGTAAGTTTACTAAGGCACATAAAGATAGCAAAAATGAGGAATGAGAGGAATATAGAATGCCTGGTAGTGGTAAGTCTGAAGTAGACTGTCTTCAGTGGGCAAACTCCTCGTGACTTGGACCAAGGGCGGGAAGAAAGTCGGCCCTTGTTTTCTTCAATTTTTTTCCTGAGAATGCGGACCTTTCACATCCGCTTGACTCTGAAGAGATTCCAAAGATGGCCCTACCTCTCTCTCTCTCTCCCTCTCACATACACACACACACCCCACAGAGACATTACTGATATATTATTATGTTGAATGTGTCTTTAGCTTAGAGTACTCAAGTTTTCATAACCTAGAAAAATCAATCAGAGCCCAGATTCCTTAAAGTCTTAGTAGCTTTATAGATTCATTTATCATAAGCCTTAAACTATTTAAAATTAAGTTAGCTTGTAAATAGGAAATAGTCTGAAAATAAGAGACACCACTACCTATCTTAACGTAAGCACTTACATTTTGAGGTTCTTTAAGGATCTTTCCTATCATCGTTTTTGACAATTTCTTAAAGACACCACTACATTTTGCCCTTGATTTCCAGATGTCTGTGGTTTAGATGTAAGACCTCCACCCAAAGGCGGGTTGAAGCGCTAGATTTAGCCTCGGTCCTCCCCAAGCCCTTTACAGGCCATGAAAGCAGGCAGTCGCTTTGCCGTGTAACCCCGCATGTGCTATGTACTGTTGAGGCAGCAGATGGGCAGAGGGAGGGAGGACCCCCCCCAATAAGGAGCTCGGCCGGGCCCCCTCTGGCTCCTCAGTCTTTGACTAACTCAGAACGGGCGGGAGAGCCCCGGCTTCCTGACTTCCCGGTGCTCAGAGCACCCCATCTTCTGATGGAGCATCTTGTTTCCTTAAGAAGAAAAGAACTCACTCAAAATGCAAAAGGAGAGAAACGTGAGAGCTGCATAGAAATGTGCGCTCAAAAGGAGCCAAAGAGATTTTGATGCAACAAAAAATTTTGAAGTCGGCATAAAATGGAGACAAACAGAAAAGACATACAGCAGGGTAGACAGACTTGGATAACGGATGAAGAAAGGGGCGAAAACGTGTCAGGTAGACATAGGGCACTTTGCAAAAATCTTGGAGGAGAAAAGCTGTAGAGGAAACAGAAGCTTGTTTTTAAGCTGGATTCTCAGAAGTACGCTGGTTTCCAAAATGTCCCAGGGAACGAGACTCAGCTCCCATAGAGGAGACAGCGAGCTCAGGCCCCATTCCCCGGGGCTACTGGATGCTGAGTCAGGACTCAAGGGTTATAATAAGGACATGCTTCCAAACAGGTGGCATCTTTTGCATTTTGAAGGCTTTTCCTGGAAACCACCGACCGAGCAATACCATTTATCAAGGTCACAGGCAACTCATCAATGACTTACATCCAGGGCCCATTCTCTGACATTTCCACTTTCCCAGACACCCAGCATGAGGACATCTGAACAGCCAAGCAGAGATATCAAAATACCAACGAGGCCAGAAGCACGAGACCGAGGGGACCCTACGGCGCCCTGGAGAAAGAGAACACGAGGGGGAAACTTGGACCTCATGACACCTTTTTGAAAGTCAACAGAAAAGGGAAACTACAGGAATCAACTCCAAATTATAACCTGCAGTTGAACAACAACAAAAGTCATCTAGCATGGTGAGTGGGGGGTACAGTAACAGAGACAGGCAGGAAGGCAGGGCGCAGACAGGACTGTCCCAGCCAGAGGCCAGCACAGCACGAGGCTTCCATACAAAAAAAGGGCTCTGCCCTCTTTCAAAGAGTCCACAGGAAGTCAGCCAGTATTACCCATCTAAAGTCTGGTGATCAGTTATAAGTTAATTATAAACTGAGTGGACATAGAGTCACCTGGAGATCGGACATAAATGCCACCCACCCCCGCCCCTGCCATTCTGAGTGCCGCCAGAGAGGAAAACCTGCTACAAAGGGACACCGACCTACTGCTTCTGAAAACACGGCCGTAAAGTCAGCTAGGCTCTATTTCATGGGCAACTGAATCACTGATTGAGTCAGTAAAATCGGTTTTACTTTTTTGTTGAAACAACTGAATTAGCATAGATGGTTGCTTATTTTGATGTCCTGCGGGCTCAACCTAAGACCGCCCTGAGCACCGCAGGCCCGGGGATGAACTCCCCCTGGGATGAGACCTGGGCGGACAGCTGAGCAAGAATCTCCTCCCTCTTCTCAACGTGGGACGCGTGTGACTTCAGGGCCAGGTGGCAGCAGGTGCAGGGCAGGCGGTGTCTCTCCAGACAGGTTTAGAAGGTGCCCGGAAAATACAGCCACAGAAAGCAAGTGACGTTGGACGTGGGAAGCGACCTCCCCTCCCCGCAGCCCTGTGTCAGCGATGTCCGAGTGGCACACGCAGTTCTGACTCTGGGAAACCACAGCTGCACTGGGGCCAGAAGAAAGTAAACCGACTGCAGCTAACTTCAAGATTCTAGCCAACAGTGCTAGGTTACTGTTTGCCTGTGTTGGTTTTAAATTCACAGCCTCACACACAAAAAAAAATACTGCAAGGCCCTTGCAGAGTATCTAGTACAAACCCTTACTTTTGCCGCCAGGAAACCGAGGCCCTGGGTACCATCAGCTGATGAGAGACCATGATTCCCAGGCCGATGGCTTTCCCACACACCAGGGGAACTGACACCTCGTGTTCCCCTTTCCCGCAAGTGGGTTCAGTGACAGTAACCCACGTTAAGTTGAATATAAATTTTTTTAATCGGTTAAATAGATCAAAGCTTCCCCGTGCTCCATCAGCTATGCTATCCATGCTCGATTGGCTCCCTGCGCCCCGGCTACATGAGGACCCACAGCCTGCGTGGGGCGCAGGCTTCAACCAGAAGTCATGCTTCTGAGCATAGCACAATTCACCCGAGCAGAAGCCGGGGAGGAAAGCAACGCACGGGCCTGCAGTAGCTAAAAGAGCATATAAGCAAATTCATTTGTGAAACAATTAATTGTCTGAACAACTTTGATTTTGAAAGAGCTTTTGCATTATCAACTGCATTTTTTTTAAACATCTTTATTGGAGTATAATTGCTTTACAATGGTTAGTTTCTGCTTTATAACAAAGTGAATCAGCTATACATATACATATATCCCCATATCCCCTCCCTCTTGCGTCTCCCTCCCACCCTCCCTATCCCACCCCTCTAGGTGGTCACAAAGCACCGAGCTGATCTCCCTGTGCTATGCGGCTGCTTCCCACTAGCTAACTATTTTACGTTTGGTAGTGTATATAAGTCCATGCTACTCTCTCACTTTGTCACATCTTACCCTTCCCCCTCCCCATATCCTCAAGTCCATTCTCTAGTAGGTCTGTGTCTTTATTCCCGTCTTGCCACTAGGTTCTTCATGACCTTTTTGTTTTTTTCCCTTAGATTCCGTATATATGTGTTAGCATACTGTATTTGTTTTTCTCTTTCTGACTTACTTCACTCTGTATGACAGACTCTAACTCCATCCACCTCACTACAAATACCTCCATTTCATTTCTTTTTATGGCTGAGTAATATTCCATTGTATATATGTGCCACATCTTCTTTATCCATTCATCTGTCGATGGACACTTAGGTTGCTTCCACGTCCTGGCTATTGTAAATAGAGCTGCAATGAACATTTTGGTACATGACTCTTTTTGAATTATGGTGTCCTCAGGGTATATGCCCAGTAGTGGGATTGCTGGGTCATATGGTAGTTCTATTTTTAGTTTTTTAAGGAACCTCCATACTGTTCTCCATAGTGGCTATATCAATTTACATTCCCACCAACAGTGCAAGAGGGTTCCCTTTTCTCCACACCCTCTCCAGCATTTACTGTTTCTAGATTTTTTGATGATGGCCATTCTGACCGGTGTGAGATGATATCTCATTGTAGTTTTGATTTGCATTTCTCTGGTAAGCCCGAGAAGCAGAGAGAAGCACAGCGTAGGGGAAGGGGATGTTTACAGTCCTAGAATCTCAGACTTGTCACTGTCTTCCTCTTCATCACCCTGGGTTTCTGCCCTTTACCATCCCACAGGTCACAGGATACAGTAAATTTCAATACACTGTGACACATAAATATACAATCCAGCTAAGAGCTCATAAAGGTCACCATCCAAATCGGGCGGCCCATCTTCCACCCAATAACTCTAGCAGCTAATGAACTGTTCAGCTCCCACAGCTTGACAGACATTAGGAGGAATTTATGTTCTCCGAAGCCATCAGGACGAGCACCAAGCCAAAAACAAAGCTGTGAGTACAAGGCCCTGAATCACAAGGAGAGTTACAGCCTAAGTTTCCCAGCCCTCACATTCTCAGGGCAATTTTAGGATTTGAATTTAAACAGTAGGGTGGCTGTTTGATTTGCATATTTCATCAAACGGACCTCGTGATGACAAGCTCTTTTAGACTATGCGTGTGAATATGTCCTGTGCAGACAGAGGTGTCCGGGCTTTTCAGGCTTTGAATCAAGTTCCAAACTGGAGGCTCACTGTTGTGGATAGTGAAATGGGTCAACTGAAGAAAAAGAAGGAGGAGGGGCCCTTCCCTTTGGAAATAAGCATCCATAAAATAATCTCACAGTTAGCAAAACAAATCATACTTAGGAAACAGAGAGCAGGCCAGAGTTTTGGTTTAAGGATATAAGTAATGTCCCAATTTTATTCCTCTCCCCAGTCCCTGCCCTGTAGTATGTGTGATTGGAGTTGTACATTATAAATACCAGAAGAGTGACTGCCTTATGAAGAGAAGGCAAAAAAAAAGTGGAATTTCAAGTTTTGGAGGGAAGACTGTTTGGATGAAAATCAAGTTTAATTGCTTGTATCATATGGGGAATTTTCATCACTGTGGGTGAGGTGACTAGACCATTTATATAGAAAGGTATTATTTAAACATAAGACATTCTTATCTGATTCTTTATAGTATAAAATTAATGCAGAAGCCTAGAATAAGGTGTAAATTTTCGGAAGTGTCATTTGCAAATTTAATAATTTGTGGAGGAAACTGCATTGACATTGAAAACCACAAGTGCCTCCATTTTAAAAACCTACCCAATAAGCCTCTTTCCTTATCTAGAAAGTTTCCTTAGATTCTTATATCACGTCCCACCAAGTACCTGGTAATATACTAGGCAGCACATGGAATTATAGGAACAGCTTTGCAGTCTCGGATGCAAAGCTGAACATTTTCAGTACATAACAAATACAAGACATATTTACAAAAGGATGAAAAGCTAAGGGGCAGGAAGGGCACATGAGAATTCATAATTGCAGCCAGGTATTTGATTAGAGGTTTTATACAGATTCCTCTATATGTTACATAAGAGAATTAAACGTAGTAGCATATGTAATATGCATATGTAATTTACATATTACATGTACGCTACATACAGGAGTAGTATATGTAATATAGATATTAGTAGGTGTATCTGCTAGGAGTTGTACACACATTTTACAACTTAGGCATTTTACTAAAAGTTTTACACATTCTGTACCGTCACATCTATTATATTTTATATTATCATATACGTTACCTCAGTTATCCCTCACGATGGCTGTAACACAATCAAACAACCAGTGAGAGGTTAATCAGGATGAAAACCCAAGCAACAAAGCCCATGCAAAAGGTGGTCTCATTTTGTGTGTTCATTTGTTAGTTTGTGGGTTGGTTTCAGCCCCCGGGTAATGACCTCCCATGACGTCCTGTGCCTTTGGGCCAGGCCCTGCCGCCCTAGGCCTGCTGTTTATCTGCAATGTTGCTACATTCATCCCAATCCTTTGAGGGCAGCAGGTCTATTTAGCTGTCAATTTAGCTGTAAAGGAGGTTAAAGGAGACCCATCAGGGCCACTAGGCTCCTCAAGCTTCAAGGTCAACCACAAACTCAGAGATGCCCGCAAGGAAGACACAGAGCCAGCCCCGGGCTGTATCTTGGCCCTGGATGCAGCCTGGAGCCCATCTGCAGCCCACGTTCCACCCACCAGCTCTGTGACCATCCCTCACCATTCAGCCACCTTTGAGAAAAGAGGCCGTACCTGTTCCCTCTCCGCCCTGTCAGTTCCGAAGCATTTCAAGACTAGGGTTTGATTATTTTGTCTCTGACAAACATTTCTCTCTCCAGTCCTTTTTCCAAGGACAGCAGCATTTGATTAAAGAAGTCTACACACCTCCAGAAAGAATACTAAAGGCAAATATCAGCAACGTTGTCTAGCACAGCTTCCGTGCATACATAAACGGCATCACTCCTAAAAGCAGAAAAGAGTGGAATTCATTTGGTTCTGCTTAAAAATCAAATCCAGAGGCCATTCTCCAGCAAACTGCCATCTAATCTTGGAGAGTTACTATAAAGTCAAATACTGAGCCCAAATCCAAAACTATCTGGCATAATCCCTTGTCCTTTAAATTGGGATTCGCCCCGCAGAGAAACTGGAACTTAGTTACAATTCTATTTGAAACTGAAACTTAGTTACAATTCTATTTCCCCTTCATGCTGGGGGAAAAAAAGGCTCCCACGTCTTTCTATTCAGTATCATTGAGAGTCAGAGAAGTGCCTTCTCCCAGATAATCTTCTCTGCTGACTCATCCCACAGGGGGACGGAATTGGTGGCCGTCCTCACTGTGATCAAGCTGACGGGCTAACGCAGCCCGTGATACCAATGCCGGATTAGGCAGAGAGGAAGCCTAAACTGAAAAACAAATATGACTATTAAACCCGGAAGCTGAGGACGTAGAAGCAGCAGCCCCTCTTGCCAAACTGACCCCTGATTTAAACACGATCAGGAGCATATCGTTTCCCCAATGTCAGCATTTGAATGCTTACAAAATACTAGAAAAACTAGGTCGTGATACTGACTGTCTTTTTTTGGTTAAAGCTGATGTGTATAAGGAAGACGCACAGAACAGCCACATGTGTGTTTCTATCCTTGGAACCCTTGCTGTATTCATCCCTGTGCATAGTTCTCCTACTTTCCTTTACTTCTGTAAAGAAGAGGGACACCAATCCATAGCTTTCTAGAACCTTCCAAATCCAAAACCTGAGATAAATAAAGCTCAGACATAAAGATTCAGAATAATTGAAGAAATCATCAGTTCCAAATGCAACCTTCAGATATTGTGACATGAGACAGCCCTAGTCCATTGCAGAAGAAAGGTAAAAAAAATTTTGAATTTTTAGGTCAGTCCTGTTTTGGAGGTTCCACCCACTCACTAGCTGTCTGATCTTGAGCCAGTCACTGAATCTTTCTAAGCCTCAGTTTTCACTACTGTAAAATAGGATTAGCAATCATCCTCCTCACCGTCCTGCTACTACGGCACCCACAGAATGTTCCGGGCAGGCACACACCTTAGAGGAGAGATCTCCTGCTAAGCACCCGTTTCCATAAAGGAGAACATGTTGGCCTGGTGATCCCTTCACCTTTTCCTCCAAAGTTGCCCTTATTCAGTCTTCTCCCAGGTTGACACTTTGCTCCTTCCTCTTCCAATACAACGTCCCGATTTTATATTCTAAGCCTTCTGTAAAATAGGGGCTCAGAAGACTAGGGGACTCCGCTTTCCTCAAACGATGGTCTGAAGGTGCACGTGTTCCCCCTCCTGCCCCCAGCCTGCTTTCCTACTCCACCTGCCTTTATTGCTCTGTTCTTCCATCATCTCCCTCGTCCCCATGTCCTTTAAATCCTATAAGATGGGCATAACCGTGCTGGGGGAGACCCTCCTATGCTTTCAGGTTTGCAGTTCCACTGGAGGCATGAAATGGTCACGTTTCCACCCACTTTGAACTTGATGAAGGTCTCCTCAGCCTGGTCTGGCCTGGAAGGGGCTCTATTCAGTTACCTGCTGTTCAGGGCCGTCTCTATTTTACACCAGGTCTCACAGCCGATTTTTCTTCCCAGCTCCGCCTCCTGTGAGAGGAGGCCCAGTCTCCCAGGGGTGTCATCTCTGTGCTCCCAGTTTCTCAAAAGCACAGAGTTGAAGAAAAGAAGTGAATTATCCACGCAGAAGACTTCCAGGTCTAAAGGTAGATACCAGTGGGTTCTTAGGCACTGAGAGTTGTCACAGACGAATACAGCTCAAAAATATACTCAGAGGTTCTTGTAATCCAAAATACCATCGACGTGTAAGGACACTTACAGTAACGACTACTAAGTGCATGTGTTGAAATGTATGGAAGGCGCAGAAGAAGCAAGTCTCACCCTACGGAATGCAGGGCCCCTTGGAAAGTCAGGGGCCTCACCAGACGCAGACCTCACCCGACACGTGCTCCTGGGCACACTGTTGCCCTTGCTCTGACCTTCACATACTGCTGATGCCGGTCTCCCTGTAAGGGTGTCTGAGATGACTAGGTGACAGTGACAGCCTAGGGAAATCTAAAATGAAAACAATGAGCTATTTGTAGTTCCCACTGCTACCAATGACTCGCTGAAACAGAGCAAAAAGCCAGAGCCTCAAACCTTCCCAAAAGGAAAAGATTATCAGGACAATTCAAGATAAAAAATAAACCAAACATGCTCCCTTTTAATACAAGTTTCCCTACTTTACCATATTTCAAACAATTCTGATATATTACTCTTGTGCAACTTCATAAAAGACAGAAAACTTTTTTTCCTTTTTTTAGTGCATTTCTTAATAGAGTGACGATGTACTTTGCATTCATCTAGTACTAATATCTCTAGCGTTGGTTTTTTTTTCAACCTGTCAGTATCCACACACTTATTTCAGAATAGACCCCATCAGGGTCAAAGGAGAGGTCCTATTTTGTGCTCTGTACAACTCTGGAAGATTTTCATCATCCCAGAGACATATGAGGGACATTTCTGGTTTGCTGGAATTTTAAACAACTCAAGCCTGAGCCTGTTGGAGACATCATTTATTTCACAGACAGGCAAGTCTTTCAAAAGACACCAGATCTGCTTGATGGCCAACTCTGCCGTCATCCCTCCCTCCCTAAGGGCTGTCTGTCTTAGGATCATACCTTATGCCTCCGTCTGTCCCCTGATTTTAGCCATCGATGATGCCAGCGGGGACAGAACAGACACACCTGATGGTGATGTACCTGGATCCTGCCCCCCACCCCTGCCACCCTCTGTGCCCCGCCTGGAGCACAGGGCATGTGCCAACCCGGTCCTAGCTGACTCCTGCTATTAGCAAGCCATCCAAGCCCTCTCCATGCTGGGCCTGGCCCTCCCGCGGGCATTTCCTCCTCCACTGAAAACACCGTAAGTCAAAATTAATCAAGACGGAGAAACCTCAAGCATCCCCAGGTTTGGTGACCTTTTTTATACCATAGTGAGTGCTGGGAGAGGTCTTTTAGGGCTAGAGCCGGCCCCGTGCTTCCCAAATCCTATTCAGCTCAAACCACACCAAAAAAATAATGATTGAGAACTGGAGGGAATAAAGTGGGAAGCAAGACACAGTCCCTGCTCTTAAGAATCTCCAACCTACGGAAGAAAACTGTGCATGTGCCCACGAGAGCACGAAATTAGTACCCGAGGACAAGATCAAAGGGCTACGGTGGTTAAAAGATAAAGATCATACTGGAGATCAAAAAAGCATCTGGACTCCTTTGCAAGCTCATAGTTACCTACAATCTTTGTCTTTAACTTAAAGGTACATATCTGCATAGAACCCAAATGATTATTTGACAAGCAAAGTGATATGAGATACACACACACACACACACACAGACACTCATCCTCATAGCCCTGCAGGTTGCTGACCTGGGCACCTTGGGCACCGTGGGTGTGTCGTTTAACCTCTCTGAGCCTCAGTTTCCTCTTCCGTAAAATCAGGATAATTCTGGAAACCTTGCAGGACTGTTGTGATAAGTAACATGTATCAAGAGCCCCGCAAGCAGTATCTGCGCAACAAGTAGTATCTGTTGATACCTCGGTCAAGAGAGGTTAAGTAACCTGTTGAAGGTCGCATATCTCATTCTTGGACAAACGAGGATAAGAACCCAGGCCTTCCAACAACAAGTCAGCTCACAAAACTGCCCCTGACCCTGCAGGCAGACATCCCAGCACATATACCAGAGCCCAGCTGGGCAGAGGAAGGCCCAGAGACCAGAAGCAGCAGAGCCTGGAGGCTGGTAGAAACGCAGACTTTCAGGCCCCCACGCCCTCCTGAATCAGAATTGGCCTTTTAACCGCTCAGGCATAAAAAAGAATGAAATCTGGCCATTTGCAGCAACATGGATGGACCTAGAGATGATCACACTGAGTGAAGTCAGTCAGACATAGAAAGACAAATACCATATGATATCACACATATGTGCAATCTAAAATAGGACACGAATGAACTTATCTACAAAACAGAAACAGAGTCACAGACTTAGAAAATAAACTTATGGTTACCAAAGAGGAAATGGGGGTGGGGGAGGGATAAATTAGGAGTTTGGGATTAACAGATACACACTACTATATATAATATAGATAAACAACAAGGACCTCCTGTATAGCACAGGGAACTATATTCAATATCCTGTAATAACCTATAATGAGAAAGAATATATATGTGTGTGTGTGTGTGTGTGTGTGTGTGTGTGTGTGTGTGTGTATGACTGAATCACTTTGCTGAACACCAGAAACTAACACAACATTGTAAATCAACTATACTTCAATTAATAAAAAGTTTCAATTAAAAAAAAGAGTCGGCATTTTAACAAGCTCACCAGGTGATTCAGAGACACATTAAAGTTTGAGAAGTGCTGCCTTAGGAAACTTCAAAAGACTGTCAGCTCTTATCATTAAATATTTGCTCATTTAGTCACTGTTTCACTCTGCAAACATTTACGGTAGGCCTGCTGCGTGCAACACACTGAAGGGGATGAGACCAGCATAATCCTTGAATCACAGAATATAGTGATGGAGGTCGTGGCTGGAGGTCGATGTTGCCCAAAACTTGCTCCAAGATGTCACGCGTGATATGCAAGGGACAGGGGAGAAACAGGGCATCTGTGCATGTCTCCAGGTCACACTGTGGACAAAAATGTCATCTGCTTGTTAAAATAGTCCTGGTCACAGAAAGGCCAAGCGCCCCAGTCAGAACAGCCTGCTGCCACCTCTCCCCAGCGTGGGACCTTGGCCAAGTTGCCTCCCTGCAATGGGTCCCATTTGAAAAAAAGAGTCTTGGACTTTGGGAACTCTGTCTTCTTCTGACGTATCTAACTTTATTCATTCATTCGGCAAATATTTGAGTGGCACTATCCCCTGGGGACCACTTCGGTGGTGCTGGAAATGCACTGGTGACGGGGGAGAGGAAGCCCTGTAAGCCAGTGCAAAGTGCTCTGTGGAGAAGGGTGGTGCAGAGGGGCTCCAGTGGGATGGTCAGGGGGCTCGGTGGGGGGCAGGACTCAACTTGAGGCTGGAAGGGCAAAAAGACAGCACCGTGTACAACTGCGGGGAAGCATCCAGAATGCGGGGACAGACTCTGAAGGCGCCCAGCCTCGTGCAGCTAGATGAGTAAGATGGAAGGAGGGCTCGGGGCGTGTGGGAGAGAGGGGGGTCTGACAGCGAGGGAGGCCCAGCCCCGGGAGCCTGCCCAGCCAAGGGACGGGGCTGCATTATTCCCTGCATGTGAGCAGAGGCCCCAGAGAGTGTCAGGCAATGACCTGATTTTAAGTTCCCTTACTATAAAATGTAGCATTGGGACTTCCCCAGTGGCGCAGTGGTTAAGAATCCGCCTGCCAATGCAGGGGACACGGGTTCGAGCCCCGGTCCGGGAAGATCCCACATGCCACGGAGCAACTAAGCCCGTGCGCCACAACTACTGAGCCTGTGCTCTAGAGCCCACGAGCCACAACTGCTGAGCCCGAGTGCCACAACTACTGAGCCTGCGCTCTAGAGCCCGCGAGCCACAACTACTGAGTCCACGTGCCGCAACTACTGAAGCCCATGCACCTAGAGCCCGTGCTCCGCAACAAGAGAAGCCACCGCAGTGAGAAGCCCGTGCACCACAACAAAGAGTAGCCCTTGCTCGCCGCAACTGGAGAAAGCCCGCGTGCAGCAACGAAGACCCAATGCAGCCAAAAATAAATAAATAAAGTAAATAAATTTATTAAAAAAAAAGAAATGTAGCACTGAGTGACCCGGTATGGCCTGAACTGTGCTCCCCCCAAATTCATATGTTGAAGTCCCAACGCTTGTGCCTCAAAATGTGACTGTAGTTAGACATAGGCTCTTTAGAGAGGTAATTAGGGTAAAATGAGGTCACTGGGATGGGCCCTATTCCAATATGACTGGTGTCCTTATAAGAAGAGGAAATTTGGCACACACACACACACAGGACAATGCGAAGACGCAGGGAGGAGATGGCCGTCTGCAAGCCAAGGAGGCCTCAGGAGGAACCAGCTCTGCAGACACCTTGACATTGGACTTCCAGCCTCACACAAGAACTGCAAACTCAACAGGAACCAGAGAAGCTCTTCAGGAGACCACCTGAGGCCAGATTAAAGGAGTGCAGCCCCTGCACACACCCTAATCCTTATCAGCAAACCCATCCCTGAACCATTGCTATAAAACTCCTCACCAAATCCTCCTGGGTTGGGACACACAGTTTTGAGAAGCATGAGCCCACTGTGCCCCCGCTTTGCCTTTGGCAAAGCAACAAAGGTTTTCTTTTCTACTTCACCCAAAACTCTGTCTTCTTCTCACCTCCAAGTCCTGCTTTCTCCTGCCCCAAACGTGCTTCCCATACTTTTCTGTTTCAACTTTTCCATGTCCTAAGTCACAGCTTAGGTTTCATTTATTCCAGAAATCTTTCCCTGGCACCCTTGCTTCCCCATCACAGCACTTCTCAGGCTGTACTGCAATTGTCTCTTTTCTGCTGTATCTCCCAGAGTTCTCCCATCTCTGAGGCCTGGACACAGAGTGACTGCTACAAAAATTAATTGAAAACAAGGGCAGATTTTCCATAAATCTAATGATACATACACCCCAGGGCCCCTCACCTTCATGGGTCCCCTCCAAGCCCTGTAACTAATTTTGATTCATAATTTTACGTAGTTTTTCTTAAATAAGACCTACCTCCAAATTGTATATGTTTCAGGGATCCCCTGCTGGTTACATGAGTAAATGAGGCAGAAACTGCGGCTCACAGAAATTAAACAGCTACCCCATCTCGGGTCCCACTTCATAACACAACCAGGATCTGAATTTGCATATATCTGACCATACAGCCTCTGCTCTGCCGGTGCTCATACTCAGAAAGTCAGCTCACCATGCTGGCCTCAGGAAAGAGAATACATGCTTCACAGGATTTTATAAGGAATTATTCCTAAAAATCTCTAAAAGTACCTACACAGGAGTTGGGACATGAATGATTCTGAATATAGGACTGTTGGGTGAATAATACTTTGAAATACCTCACATCACAAATTCCATTCAGTTCTCAAATTCAGCATCCATCTAGCTCATCCAGGCTTTACTAAGCCCCTAGTCTATATGCAGAGCACAGACCTGGGGGTTGTGTGGGGGGAAACTAATGACCTCAAATAGCTGTCACAGAGGTTGGGAAAATAGATGTTTAAACAAATAACTATGAAATCTGCAAAAAGATTTCAACTTTTTCAACTTTTTTTTTTTACTGTTCCTCTTTGTTTACTATTTTGCTCTTTTTTTCTCTAAGGAGGTATCTCCCACCCTCTGCTCTAAGGTTGACTATGTTGATGAATTACCAGCTCTACTCAGCCATGGAGCTGCCTGGGTTACAACCTGAATGACATTTAAGGGGCCCAAGTGAAAGCTGTGAACTGAACAACAATTGCACGAGATTTTCACGGTGTCACCGTAAACACCCTCTAGGGAAGTAGTATTTCCTTGAAAAGAAGCCAAATTGAACTTAGCCAACAGTATAAGTTAAGAAGTTAGGGATGAAATAGGGAATAGCCAATTCCCTCTCTGAGACTAAGCACTTACAAAAGCCATTTCAAACTTATCCCACTTGTAAAATTTGAACCAGCAGGGTATACAGAGCAACAGACACTGACCGTCAGCTGGATAACTAGTGTGCAGCCTGGCCGTGAGGCCAAGAAAAGTGGCTACTGCTCCTCTCCACCTCCCTGAGGGCCGGCATGCAAACCCTCAGGCCTAAAGAGGGACACAGACCTGGCTAGTGCCAGGCTCCGCCTTCTGGAAGGGATGTGACCTTGGGCCAAACCTCACAAAGCCTCAGCTTAGTCAATAACAATAACAGTAGTAGATAATATGATAATAAAGATAACAGCATCAACCTGTTGGAAGATTAAATGAGATAAAATAGGTAATGCATGCAGTTAAGGAGCTATTAATTGTAGAGTTTTTAAAGATTTGTTATTTATGTACAGTAAGATTTACTTCTTTGTGTGTGTGTGTACTGTTCTATGGGTTTTAGCCCATGGATGGATTCCTGTAACCATCACTATAAACAGGTACAGGGCAATCCCAACATCCCCAAAGATTCCCTTGTTTTGCCTCTTTTCAGTCAGACCTTCCTCAACCCCTTGACCTTGTCCCTGGAGGTCTGGGTTGTCCAGAGTGTCATATAAATAGAGTCGTGCAGGATAAACGCTTTTGAGTCAGCTTCTCTGATTTGGCATAATGCATTTTAGATGCATCCAAGTGTTGTCACATTAATAGCTGCTCCTTTCAGTTGCTGAGTAGTATTCTACTGTGTGGATGGACCATAGTCTGTTATTCCATTCATCCACTGAAGGACATCTTGCTGGTTTCCAATTACAGGCAACTGTAAATCATGCTGCTATAAACATCTGTTACACGGTTTTGCATGGACATAACTACTTATTCCTATAGGATAAATAAATATCTAGAAATTGAATTGTTGGGTCACCTGGCAAGTGCAATGTTTAACTTTATAAGAAGCTGCAAAGCCATTTTCCAGAATGGCTCTACCCTTTTACATCCCACGAGCAACGTATGAGACATCGAGTCGCCGCACGTTATCGTCAGCACTTGGCATTGTCGGTACTTTTCACTTTAGCCATAATAGGTGTGTAATGTCAGTTATTTAAGATGGAAACATTTACATGTGACTGTACCTAATCATCTACTTTATAAGATAACAATGTTCAGAAGCAGTTGAGGTCACAGAAATCAAGTTTCTTTAATGGCTAACCACCACCTTGGAAAAATCTAGAAATTTCCAGCATGGCAAAAAGGCATCTCATGGTCTGGCTCTTCCCCACTTCTTCAGCCTCATCTCCTGTCGTTCTCATTCTTGGACCCTTCAACCAGCCAGATCAATAATAATATTAAGTAAGATTGATTGAGTCCTTACTATGTGCCAGGGCACTAAGCCACATCTGTCACATGTATGATTTCATTTCCACCTCTCACTGCCCTGTAAGGCCCATATTAGCAGGAATCTTATCTCTGTACTACAGAGGAAAGCACTGATACTCAGAGAGATTGGGAAACTTGTCCAAAGATGCACAGCTGCTACGTGGCAGGGCTGGGATTCGACCCCATCGAGCCCCAAACACAACGTGCTCCCCTGACCCCTGAGTCTGTGCTCTCCTCTTGCTGAGAGGCCCATGCTTTACCTTCTCTGGGAAACTCTCTCTGGCTCTTGCAAGGCACACGTACCGGTCCTCATCTCAGCTCTCTCGTCAGCCTCTGTTTCTTTATTTCATCCCTCTCCACTCAGTGTCCTGTTTGCCTCCGCCACCAATGGTCACAAGCGTCTCGAGGCAGGAATCAGATCTTTTCACCCTTCCTTCCCCGGCGCCTGGCACCTACGAGGTCCTCAACCCCCGCTGTAGCTGTCAAGCCGAATGAGGGACCAGGCAGGTCCTGCAAGAAACACTGTTGCACGGAAATTTTAAACATAAGCAGACAGTCCTTCAAAATACATCCATCTAAGACCATTACATACTGAGTAAAAACTTACAGTCAGAGAAAGGACATTACACAACCTTACATATAACTCTTGAGATAGACTCAGAGCTCCATCCCTGTCCGCATCAGACAGAATTTGGGATATAATACAAGAGGGCAACAGAGACATTCACCCAAGGTTAACAGCTTTAGGCCAAAGGGCAAAAAAGCGTGGGAGAAAGAAGGAAGGAGCCCTTTCTCACATTCATGCTATAATGGTTTTCCCTCTTGTTTACATAAGCAGTGTGGGGGTTTTTTCTCTCCCATTTATGTGTAGCAGGGCTATTACAATGTTTTATTCCTCTCTTTCTATCACTCTCAATTTAGAAGGATCATTTTTGAGAGTCAACTAATTAAAAAGCAATTCATTAGCCCAGAGAGCACCTTGAGGGATGTAGACTAACTCTTTGCCTCTGGAAAATCTGACTGCAAACCATTCCAGAAAGATGGTGATTCCGCCACTGGAGCACAGCTCACACCCAAGAAAGGTCTGGAAGAGGCAGCTCTCCACACTGTCTGGATTCCACGAATAAAGTTGAACGAACAGGTTAATTTTTTAAACTGAGGCATTAATGGTATCAAATGGCAATAATCAGATGTTTCAGGGGCCACAGAATCTTCTCCACTGTTCTCCCACGTAAGGAATTTGAAAACTATGGAGACATATGCACAAACTAATGAATCCAAGGCTTTCTATCCACCTTTGCTATCTATTGATAAATGTTTGTAAATTCTAAAGGCTTGAATACACAAGTTTAGCCTCTCACAATTCAGAGCAAAGCAGCTTAGGGAACAGAAAGAAGGAGAATGAAGGGCTGTTTGTCCACAGAAATTTATTAACATTCCCACCGTGGCAAACCTAATTTGCTGTTCCCAAGCTCCATAAAGAAGCATTTCCTCCAGCCTAAGCTCCCGTGACCCACTCCTCCAACTGCATTACCAGGTTCCCAAGAATTACCTGCTTTAGTTCTACGGTAGGTCTGTCCCTCCACAAGATCCATAAAAGCCCCATCACCCTGACTCAGGGCCACCTCCTCACCTCAACCCTGCCATCAAAGTTCATACGTGGAGAATTAAATACAATATTGTTCCCGTACTTAAATGCAGATCATCCATTTTTTAAAGTAAGGCAGAAAGAAAGATAACAAACCAGTGTCTTGAAGTCCAACTTCTCTACACAAGGTTTTTAGAGACCCCATCACCATCATGCTTCAAGAAAGGAAAAATAACCCCCTATAATTTAGTCCCAAAGAACTCAGAGGAGGATTTACTTTAGAAGTTTCCATCTCTGTGGCCACATAGTATCTAAGGCCAAACGATAGGCATGTTTCGTGTTCGTAGTTAGATGTAAACAGCTCTACTTTGGAATAAGAAGCATCGTGTCTTCCCCGTATGTATGTGCACACCAGCGCCCTGGTGCATTTCACACTGACAGCCATGAGCTTTTTGATGTATCTAACACAGCCTGGCAAGACAAGATGACCTTTCTAATTGTCATGATGAGAAGCACCATTGCAAGTGACTTTGAAACGTATGGTAAACTCCACTATGCTAAAATATAATAGCTTCTTCTTTGGGGCTCATGATGAATCTTAATGTCAGGGCTCCTGAGGAAAATGTGCCCTAAATTTTATATTGTATAAAACCCCTTCAATACCAAAGACAGCGTTTATTTATTGTCTTCAGGCTTATTCACAGATGCTGTTAAATATTCCATTAAACATGGCAAAATGGAATGAATAATCATGGAACATTGGAGAGGGTGGGGCTAATGATCCCCTTAACAGTATCAAGCCAAGCTCCAGGCAAGGCAAGAACAAAATGTCTTGGACTAGAAATACAGGTTCAAGGAGGACACAGAGTATACAGAGAGGGGCCTCCCTGGTGGCGCAGTGGTTAAGAATCCAGCTGCCAATGCAGGGGACACGGGTTCGAGCCCTGGTCCAGGAAGATCCCACATGCCACGGAACAACTAAGCCCATGTGCCACAACTATTGAGCCTCTGCTCTAGAGCCCGCGAGCCACAACTACTGAGCCCACGAGCCATAACTACTGAAGCCCGCGTGCCTGGAGCCCGTGCTCCGCAACGAGAGAAGCCACCGCAATGAGAAGCCCGCGCACCGCCACGAAGAGTAGCCCCCGCTCGCCACAGCTAGAGAAAGCCCGCGCACAGCAATGAAGACCCAACGCAGCCAAAAATAAATTAAAAAGAAAAAAAGAGTATACGGAGAGGCAAGTCGGTGAGCTCTGCTGCTAGAGAGTCTTCACAGAGATCTCAGGGGCGCTGCTCCTGGAGAGATGAGGGAGCACTTCACACACTGCATCCAGAGCACGCGGAGACCGAGGGAAGTTTGGCGGGTCAGAGGGAGCAGTCAGAGTAACGCCCAGAAGGGATGTAGGGAGTGGGCACTTGGGTGGATGAGGGGGCGGGATATTCCAAAGGTAGAGGAAAGAAACCCACAGCCAAAAGGCATAGGAACATGTGATCGGGGCGGTGGGAGAATCTGATACCCAACAGCGGCAGTAGGCAAGGCGGTGCCTTCCTAAACCCCAATCATAGTCATTTACAGTGATGACACATCGTCCATGGAAAGTGATCTTTGACTTAACACCCAGCACTGCTTATTGCCTGTGGAGAGAAGGGGAGAGACATGCCGCAGACCCAACTGCTCTCCATGAAAAGCCAGTGACAGTTTAAAAGGTCACCCCATCCGTCTGGCCCTCTTCACGCCAGGCCAGCCTCCATCGCCAAGTCCTGTGACTCTCCCACAAACTGCAGCCTCAGCGGCCCTACACACCATCAGTAGACACGCTCCTTTAGTCCGTGAGATAACAGCATGCTTGGGAAGGAAAAAATTCCTATCGGCAGGAGCGGTTTTTCTAATGGATCTATTTATGTAAATGGGAAATTTTTTTAAAAGGCCAAATACAGGGCTTCCCTGGTGGCGCAGTGGTTGAGAATCTGCCTGCCAATGCAGGGCACACGGGTTCGAGCCCTGGTCTGGGAAGATCCCACATGCCGCAGAGCAACTAAGCCCGTGAGCCACAACTACTGAGCCTGCGCGTCTGGAGCCTGTGCTCCGCAACGAGAGAGGCCGCGATAATGAGAGGCCCGCACACCGCGATGAAGAGTGGCCCCCACTTGCCGCAACTAGAGAAAGCCCTCGCACAGAAACGAAGACCCAACACAGCCATAAATAAATAAATAAATAAATAAAACCCAAAAGTTAAAAAAAAAAAGGCCAAATACAGTGAAGTACTCTATGTAAGATGCACCGTACAGAAAAAGCAAGGCAATGGACATGACACTGCACGTGTCTCTCAGCTTCTTTATTTCAATGGTCGTGAAAATGTAAAACGCTCCCTTCCACAGATTTCTTGTAAAAAGTGAGATTGGTTTATTATGGGCCCAACTGCAGCTGTTCCCTCTACATCACAGTTGTTTTAAAGGCCAGGCCCAGTAAATATTAAGGCACCGAGTGGAAACAATGCCTTTACTCGGGAAAACCTATGTTGTTTGTTAAATGCTTTGCACCCTAAGCCTTAAGAAGTTTCAGAATTCACTATGTTACCTCAACATGTTATCATTGTTTATAAGGATTTCTCCCCTTGGTCCTTTATTAATCATGATAATGGGTTAATTTCACACATCTACACACAACATACAAACAGGAAAAAATAATAATAACCATATTAGGTAAAGATTAGGAAACCATCAAGTTCCCCCCACCCCTCCCTCCAAAAAAGGACAAGGGATATGGACAATACCCAATGGAAAAAATCATAAAGGCACCAAAAAAGCAAGTTCAACCTCATTATTAGTCAAATATATGCCAAAATAAATCGTGAATTAAACACCATTTCATTATTGTTATGATACTACATAATTTTTTTAAGAAATAGCGTTTAGTGTTGGAAAGGATGGATTGGGAGTATCAATTAAACCGGTATAATCTTTTTGAAAGTCTTTGCAGGATGTATCAAGTCATAAAATGATTGTGCTTTTTGGCCCAGAAATCCCATTCTCACTTTACCTTCAGAAAGGAATTCATAAACTGATCATTAAACAAATCAAAATAAGGAGAGAGTTAAGTAGGTCATGGTATATTGATTCTTAGAATGTTATGAAGATCTTAAATACTAAACTGCAACGCTATGTTACAACAAGGAAATGGAAATACGTGATGAGGAGTCCAGCTCTGGAACCAGACAGGTCTGAGTCGTGTTCCAGCTCTTCACTCCCATCCACAACCCTCCCAGCTCACTGAGCCTCACTTTCAGCATCAGTAGAATAGGAGGATACATTTTTCTGAACGTACGGCAATAAGGATTGAATGATGTAATGCTTTCATTATTGTCACATAAGGCTAAGAAGGTACAGTTGTGCCCATACTCTGAGTACAAGTGTGAAAAAGGTCTGCATGTGGTCCAGGCACTGGAGGAGACAGCAAAAATGCACCCAGGGGCTCTGTTACAAAAGTTGGATGATGGACATTTTTTGTTCGATTTTTCAAATGTGTTTTATTCTTATGATATTTTGTGAAATAAATTTTAAAAAACCCGCTAGAGCAACTCCAGGAATTTCATAAGCTTCAACATCAGAGGATTCTTGTGTAATCCATCAGGAAAATTACATCACCTCTGAAGGTTGCTGCATTCTCAGGATTCCAGACACTAGGGAATTTCAGTGTTGGGTGACCTTCTCAGGGCAGACCTGGAGTTTGGTATTCAGCCCCTGCTGTTTCTCAATCTCTGAAAAAAATACAGGGTTGGGTGAAGGGCAAACAGACATTCGCCAAATTCTAATTTATCTGTCTTGCTGATACAGTTGGGACATATGGACCAAAGTCAAATGATGGATCAGATACAAAGTTAAAAAGAGGCTCAAGGACTTCCCTGGTGGCCCGGTGGTTAAGAATCCGCCTGCCAATGCAGGGGACACGGGTTCGAGCCCTGGTCCGGGAAGATCCCACATGCCATGGAGCAACTAAACCCGTGCGCCACAACTACTGAGCCTGTGCTTTAGAGCCCAAGAGCCACATCTACTGAGCCCGCGTGCTACAACTACTGAAGCCCGCGCACCTAGAGCCCGTGCTCCGCAACAAGAGAAGCCACCACAGTGAGAAGCCCGTGCACCGCAACGAAGACCCAATGCAGCCAAAAATAAATAAATTAATTTATTAAAAAAAAAAAAAAAAAGAGAGACTCAAGACTCTGGGACTCAGTCACCTTGTCCCAGCTGGACCAGGCTTCCTTTCATTAATTATACCCTGAAGTCATAATATATTTGCATTAGACTCTTTCTTGGGAAAGGCAATATAATATTTAGAAATACATAAAGTGTAAAGCAGCTTTAGTAACACAGATGAAAAGAGAGCTGCTCAAAACAGGGTAAAACAACCAAAAGTTTAACATCATTTGGCAAATGAAAAGAAAAGAAGTCTGGTTATCATTAAATCTAAAAGCAAAGTATGCAATCAGTTGTTAATGAGTTATACAAACTTTGGATAGTTTAATGTCAAAAGACAAATAAAATTACCTCCTATAACTATGTGAGCATGTAAGCTATCAGCAGATCTGGTTTACACATTTTTGATGTCAAGTCAGTAGCTCTTTAAGCAATTCTTGATTGCTCCTGCCATGCTATAAATATTAAATTGCAGTGTATTGGCTTAGAATTGTCCATCCCGACAGGGATCCAACCCTCCCCAATTACATAAAAATTGGGAAGGAAAGTGGATGAGGCAGGATGGCCCTCCCTAGAATTATGGTGGGACCTGGGCAGCAAAATTTGGTGCAACAAAATGATGAGGGCAGAAAACACTTATGAGCATACTCTCTCTCCTTTACAAGAGCTAGGAAAACCTGAAAAAACAAATTAGCAACAAATGATCTCTCAAAAATAATTGTCTCTCTTGGGTTGCAAAACATATGGCAGCTTCAAAGAAGAGGAAGTACATAGCAAAAATGGCAGGAGGCCATAACTCATGGCAAAGCCAAAGAGGAAAACAAGACATTTCTTATAAAATTAAGCATTGAAAAGACTGTGACAGTATAAAATAGGTCATAGCACCAATAAAACTGAATTCTGCAAAACCTCACAAAATTGGACTCAGAAAAACAAAAAAAGAATCAGTCTTAATCTTGCAAAACCCTGAATTATACAATATAATAAATGTTGTTTATTTAAAGTTCAAAAACTCACTCAAGAGAAGCTCAGAACAATGGCCATCACATTTTGCAAGTTAATTCCTTGTAATTAATAGGATGGCATATTAGTAAATTCTTACAGGCAAACAGGGCTTATCGTGGTTCTCCCCCAGAAACTCTGACAGGGGTATCAATATACTATTAATGCCTGAACTTATAGGAATACAAAGGAAAACACTGACATTTAAGCATTTTTGAACAGGAAGCTGAACTATCCATAGTTCTTTGAAAAAAATATCAAAAAGTGATTTGAAGTTACCAAATATGTATCCAATTAAACTGCTATAGTTCAACTTTTTTCTCATTTGTGGTAGTATGCTAAGTCCCTGTTAGTCATCCTTCCAAAATAAAGAACTTGGGTTTTAATACAAAATATGTGAGTATCATATGGGGGATAACCTATAGAACCTCCTATCAATTTAAATGATCCATCAGGTGTAGGAAAATTGCAGGCAGCAGATCATCATTTCAGGCATGAAATATAGAGCGTGTACTCAGAAATTTCAAAAATGAAAACAGCCTCTCTTTTCAGGACACTCAACATCATCAAGAGATCATGTTAGTAGACTTTTGTTTCATAGTCATGACTCTGAGTGTAGTACTGAGGTAGGGGGTGGTGAGGGTGAGGGAGGGTGGAAAAAACCTCATGTTTGGGAATCAGGTTCATAAAGAACATAAAGCCACATAAAAGGTGAAATCGCAGGAAAAAGGGATTCAAATCCTGGCCCCGACCCCTCATGTCTGTGTGACTTCGGACAAGGCGCCCATTCTCCCTAAACCTCAGCGTCTTCATCTGTGAAACAGAGACGGTGCTGGGCTGGCCACACAAAGTGTCCAGATGATCAGACTAAATGCATGTGCAGCCTTAGCGTAAAAAGGAGAGAAACCAACACTTGTTACTGAAGAGAAAGTGACAACACACAGGGGATCATTCCTTTCTTTCAAAGAACATATCAAATCCATAAAAGCTAGAGCTAATCTGTGCACATGGTCAAGGGATCTAACAAATATACGCTAAATATATACAATAAAGATCAAAGGAAGAAGAAATCCCCAAAGCACTCACTTTTAAACCCATAAGGATCTATATGAGGATAATATGAATAAGAGAATTAAGTTCCACTAATTCCAATTAAGTTCTAATAATCATAACAATAACACACTATTTTCAGATCATAACATAATGCTGAAGTTGTTCAGGTAACTGAGAGTAGTACCACTCCCACCCAGGGACGTTTAAACACAGGTGTGGAAAGATATAAATGGAAAAATAAAACAATGAGGCTAATGGAAGAAGAAGCAGGAGAATATCTTTGTGACTTAGGATGGGGAAAGGTTTCTTATACAAGATCCAAAAATACAAAACTTCAATCACTAAGATGTATACTTTAAATATCTTACAATTTTGTTTGTCAATTATACAATAAAGCTGAAATTTTTTTTAACATCTTCATTGGAGTATAATTGCTTTACAATGGTGTGTTAGTTTCTGCTTTATAACAAAGTGAATCAGTTATACATATACACATGTTCCCATATCTCTTCCCTCTTGCATCTCCCTCCCTCCCGCCCTCCCTATCCCACACCTCTAGGTGGTCACAAAGCACAGAGCTGATCTCCCTGAAGAAAAAAAACACAGGTGTGGGAGGTACAGGTGCACAAAAGACAATGCTGATGGATGTGAAACATTCTACAATACAGGATACAGGCCCACACCACAAACACCCCCCTCACCCACCACGGCCAAGGGCACTCCTCCAGGAATCTCGGCATCCCACTTACCACTATGCCTAGCTTAATCTTCAGGAGAGAGTGTACGAGTGTGCATAGGTGTGCACACACCAAGGTCTTCAAAAGCCCCGAGTCCAAACGATGAAATGTAGCAAGAGACTAGGACAGGCGCTGGTTGCCGAGAATGACCCACAAAGCAGAACACCTGTCAAATACTTAAGATTCACATGTACCCACCTTATAACACAGAATCAAGTTCCTGCTCCAAACAAATCAGCATGTCGAAAAACTGCCTGTTGCAGTTGGGTATGAAATACCGTTGACATTGTCATTGTATTCCCACCTAGGGGCTCTGTTAAGGGAGTATTGTTACAGGAGTATAAAAAGCAAATGGAGAGACAGGTAGAAAAGGAAGTAGCGTCAGTAAGGATTTCTAAAACATAACTGCATGGATAAAAATAGGAGAAGGAAATCAGAAATAGTTGAAAGCAAGAAAAAAAGGGAACGATGTTGGATAGAATCATGGGAATTCAAGACCGGTAGGGACGAGAGTAACTGGTGACTTCATCTCTGGCAGGGACTGTCTGATTCATTCTGGAACACAAAGGTGAGCACGGTGCCTGGCATATTGTAAGTGCTCAATAGATGCTAATTAAAATGATGGATGCACGCAACAGAGGAATGGATAAAGAAGATGTGGTACATGTATACAATGGAATACTACTCAGCCATAAAAAAGAATGAAATAATGCCATTTGCAGCAACATGGATGGACCTAGAGATTACCATACGGAGTGAAGTAAGTCAGCAAGAGAAAGACAAATACCATATGGTATCGCTTATACGTGGAATCTAAAATATGACACCAATGAACCTATTTACGAAACAGAAACAGACTCACAGACGTAGAGAACAGACTTGTGGTTGACAAGGGTGAGGGTGTTGGGGAAGGGATGCAGTGGGAGGTTGGAATTCGCAGATGTAAGCTTTTATATATAGAATGGATAGACAACAAGGTCCTACTGTATAGCTCAGGGAATTATATTCAATATCTTATGATAAACCATAATGGAAAAGAACATAAAAAAAGAATGTACGTATATGTATAACTGAATCACTTGCTGTACAGCAGAAATTAACACAACATTGTAAACCAACTATACTTCAATAAAAAAAATTAAAATGATGAATGCATGGATGGCAATGAAACTTAGAGATCTGGTTCTCCTGTGTCATACATCAAGCACCTGGGAAGCAGAAAGAATTTCATCCATCAAACCTCACACCGTGATGCTACACATGCCAGGTGTGACGCAGGTGATGGGAACCAACAGAACAGAAACTAAATTGAGGCCTCCTATGAACTAATACAGGCTTTTTGCACTGTTGTGGGGATGCCTCCCAAAGGAATTATCACAATTGTTTAATAAAAGAGGAAGGAAGTTAATTACGAAATTCACAGGCAAAAGTGGCTGAAGAGAAATAACCATACTCACAGAGAGGCAAGAATAAACTGGAAAGAAGAAAACCATGGAGAGAAACAAAAAATGCAAATGCATATTTAACTGGGATCCTGAGAACATAATTAATAAGATGAATCAAAGATAAATGATTAGAGATGTGAAGGCTCAGCTCACAGAAAAACCTGAGAAAAAAAGATTTTGAAATTTTAAAAAGAAGTTTCCCTTCAAAAGGTTCATATTATACATATATTCAATCGAAACAAACAAAAATTTCCAGTCAGAGAGGCAGACACAATTAAGATATTTCCCATATAACAATCTAAGTTCCTTCACGTACAGAACCTGCAAAAGTCATCTGGTTCCCAAACAAATAGCTCGGGTCTCATTTACCAAAAACTCTATCACGGTTCTGGCCCAAAGAGAGCCAAGTTGCCCACCAAGCAAATTTTAGTCAAAGCTCAGGGGAAGAAGAGACGTTTGGTGTGTCTACAGAATGGGATCTCTAACCAACCCATTAGGTTCTAAGGACCTAGGACCGGTGATGTCAGGTCACTGGAAGATTCCATATTTAAACTCAATTAGCCCAAGCCCTTCCTAATTCACTTCCATGGCATTATAGGTTAACATAAGGTTTCTTAACATTTGGAGGAACTTAGAAAGACTCCTTCAAAAATCTGCTGAGTAACTGGATCTTTGTGTGGAAAAAATGTACAAAATCACAGATATGAAATCTGTGTACAGTTTCACAGTCTACCCATGAACTCCTGCTTTCATCCGCTAATTTTTTTTTCTCAGAGGTGGCTGGTAACAGCCATGTGTGCTTTTGCATTTGCTATAAATCTATTCATGAGGACTTTCCATTACACTCTCAAAAAAATCATCTTTAAGAATTTAACACCACTCCACATTCCTGAAAACTTCGTGCTTTAAGCTGCTTTTGAGGAAAATGGATGTTGCTTCACCTATCTTTTTTTGCTCTGGCTTCTAGGAAGTTCATGATCACATCATATTCTCAACCTAAATAATTAACACTCATCATTAGCATTTTCTTCTGTCTCAACTTTTCCATTTTATTTGTTAATTTTGTTTCCATCTTTGATATATACTTATATATATTCCAGTCCTCCATTTCTTCCCCACCCCCCCAAAGAAAAGACAGATTTTATTCCCCTGTTCTAATTTTTCTTGAAAATTTTATCTAAATATAGCTAATAAATGTGGAAAGGGAGTGACTGCCTGTATGTGCAGAACCTGTAAGACACACAATCTCTAAACCAAAAGCTTTTCCTTAAAGTGACTTATGAAAGATGTTTCACTAGTGGACTTAAGAGTTAAAAAAAACTAATATCTCACTAAAGGGCATCATACTTCCTTTGATTAGCTATCAGGAGGTAGTCCAAAAATAAAGGCAGGATTGTATGGGCGTGGCCTTTCTAACCTAAAGCAAAAGGTAGGTGGTAGCCCCAAACCATAACTGAAAAGTTGACGCCACTTCAACTTTATCATCCTTAAAAACTGTCCCTTGGGACTTCCCTGGCGGTCCAGTGGTTGGGACTTCACCTTCCAACGCAGGGGGTCCAGGTTCGATCCCTGGTCCGGGAGCTAAGATCCCACATGCCTCTTGGCCAAAAAACCAAAACATAAAACAGAAGCAGTACTGGAACAAATTCAATAAAGACTTAAAAAAAAAAAAAACTGCCCCTTATCTGCCTTCTACTTCCTCCTTACTCACTGAAAGGCAAATAAATGAGTTTAAGCTGGACACAGCCGGCCATCACTCCCAGAAAAAAACAGCATTTGACACCCACACTGAGAATCTCTTTACGCATTTCACAGACCCTACACAGATTCCTGACAGCTCACTGGGCCACAGACCCCGCCAGATTTTTGAGCTACATCTGCAGTATCTTTTCTACTTGGGCAGCTCGCATAAAGTGGGAAAATTCATTAACATGCTAATGAGGCCCTATTTAAAATTCCAGCCCTGATTATTCTGTGATTAAATCTCTCCCCTTGACGTCTGCATCCTTTATTTATATCTGAGTTATAGTACAAAATCAACAATATTAATAAAGTACAATACAGATTACCGACTTATTCACAAGGGATGGAAAAACAGTTATGTAAATCTCAGGGTTGTCTTTTTTTTCCGAAAAGCAGATGTAGCAAACGGTAAAAAATTTACTGATTTTTTTTTCATCCCACTATCCCTTAAAAAAAGAAAACATTGAAATCCACAATAAGTAAGGGTCTATAGTTAATTTCCACAGGTATTCAGGGGTTGAAAGATTTAGCTTTTCATTCTATTTCACTGCACCTAAAACTGCTCAGACTTCAAACGTGAAGTCTTAAGAACTGCTGACAGGGGTATCAGCACCCCCCTTTCCTCCCCTCTTCACAGAGACTGTGTGACACTGAGACAAAAGTCGATAGATTCAGTGATGATTTCTGTCTCCCTTTAGTCCATTGCGTATTTCAGTCCTTCTCATCATATTGTCCTGTCTGCTGCCACCCCAATCTGAATATCCAACTCAAGCATCTTCCATGAAAGACAATCAAACTTATCATTGCTCTCATTAAATTGGAAAATGAATTTTCAACTTTTTTTTTTAAAAGAAGATCCAAGGTCTGGGTCTGTGATTCAAAATAAGGGAAGAAAGGACTAATGTTTCATTTTAACATCTGGCCCCAGTAAATGAACAAATATTTGTGGTCTATTTACTATTCTTAATGACATCATGCTGGGTACTGCCAACGACACAAATGAAACCTAAAGACAGTGTTTTCACCTCGATGGACTTACAGTCAGGCCAGAGACACAGGATGTAATGACATGGTAAGTGAGCAAGTTCATCTGTGATGAGTCATTACACATATTCTTCCCATCATTAAGAATCCTCTGAATGAGACAGACTGCGCCCTAAGACTGCAAATCTCCCCTCCCGCTATAGAAACAGAGCCCTTGTACACACACATGGCTGGGTCAGCCAACTTGGAGCCAACGTCACAGAGCCTGGGTCCCTGACCGTCATGGAGTGACATGTACATCCCTGAATTGCCTTTTACTCCCAAATGCTGCATTCTGCAATCACTGCTGGAAATCAAAATCTGTTTTTAAGAACACTGAACAGTGCTCATTTTTTGAATAGTCTTATTTTAAAACGTTTTATCTAAGATTAAAAAGAGTCAGCTCATGGTAATACATGCAGAAGCGTACTACATCTCTATTTGCTCTATGTTTAAACTTGAGCACAGAGCTCCCTCCAGATTTTTAACTTTCAAAATGCAGCAAATGAGAGAATATGGTCTTTGGTCTAGTTTTACTACTATCAATGGGTAAAAGCTTCATTTCACTAAGGAATTCTTTCTCTCTTTCTTTCTTTGCCTCTCATACTATCTCCAACCCAAGATTATTAATTTGGTTCACCCAAAGCCAAGTCACCTCAGATTGCTTAAGAATTAGCTTCGGCCTAAAGCTGAGGGAAGAGGGTAGCTGATCCAGCAAAATCCAAGTATAAAACATAAAGAACGCTTTCACAACAGTAATGGGCCATCTGCAATTTAGAATCATCCATGGTAACAATCTCTCGTTCCATTTGTTTATGTTTTATTCATCATTTTGGAAATACTTAGTGAAGTGACAATGATGAGATTCAAAAAATACTTTACAGCTCTTTTTTTAAAAAAAAGAGATATTAAGGGCTTTCAAGAACTCAACTGCTCAAATGAAAACATTGCTGCATCTTATTATATATAGGATGGATAAAAAAGGTCCTACTGTATAGCACAGGGAACTATATTAAATATCCTGTGACAAACCATAATGGAAAAGAATATGAACAAGAATGTATATATACATATATAAGTATAACTGAGTCACTTTGCTGTACAGCAAAAATTAACACAACATTGTAAGTCAACTATACTTCAATAAAATTTTTTAAAAAAAGAAAATATTGCTGAACTAAATTCATCCAAACTGGTTCACCTCTTTATTCTTAGATATAAATTTCCCATTTTGCACCAAAAGACTTGGGATGACAACATGAGACATTTCATAGTTTTCATTTTTTATTATTTTAAAAATTTATAGCAAAAATTCATTTAAAATAGACAAGGTTAGTCCTATAATAATTAATAAACTGCACCATCACATCTTGGAGGAACGTGTTGTCATTTCTCAGGACTATAGTTATATTTTAAGGCTCAAACGCACAGTCTCTAGTTACGTATGTGGCAAAAACAAAGCTTTGACCTACAAAAGTGAAAAAAAGATAAGGCGTTCTGAGTTGCTGAACCAACTTGAGGGTGTCCACAGCTAAGAAGACACAATAATGCTTGACCATCCCATCTGTCATTCAAATAACTGTGAAGAAACCTCCCTCTACAAAATTTAGTAAGTCTTTAAAACTAAATTTATTCCTAGTGAAATGACACACCTATTTCCGCTAGCTGATTTCATATTTATTTATTTGGTTTTAAATACTAATCTTCATTTACTTCAATTTGTGGAATATTTTCAAATAGCCCTATTTCAAATCTGGCTAACTAATATCTCCATTCTTTTCTGATTTCTTTTTAAACAAGCATACTTTGTAAATACAGTCCTTTATTTGTATATATGCCTTTCATTTTCCTAGTAAATATTTATTTAGGGACAATGATTTACTATGTATGAACTTTGCCTTCCAACAACCTCTAGTTCCCAGCGGATGTGCAAGGGTGCGTGCACACACACACACACACACACACACCATCTTAGGATCTTAATAAATTACCTCACTTAATTTGTACCACTTAACCAGCCTATGAGATGGATAATACTCTTCTCATTTTACTGACGAAGAAACAGGTTCCAGCATCTAATATATTTTAAATCTAAATTTTCTTCCTATGATTTCATTCTGTATATTAGAAATTGAATCATCAGAAATTCTTCACTGTGTGTGTGTTTTTGTTTTTGTTTTTAAGAAATAGGTTTGGCTTTATCAATTTGGACTGAACCAGAATCTTCTGCAAGTATTCCTCAGAGTGAAGCCTCAAGGTGACCTCATTTACAGTTAACAACTGGACAGGAAAAGACCACACGAATACTTTAACTCCTCCAACAAACAGATACTTTGGCCAAGGCAGCACTGGCATCTTCGACATCTTTCTTCCTGGGGAAAGCAGCTCTCAGAAAAGCCCACACAGAGAAGAGGCGCTTAATGGTCTTTTCTCAGTTTTCCCAGAGCCAGCCTGCTTTCATCTGCGATTGTGCAAACCAGAAGGCCGAGCCAAGGAACAAAAGGGAGATAATTGTCAAACAGAGCAAATTCTCGAGAACTGTGCCAAGGGGAAGATTGCTCTCAACAATCACAAGGCCATTAGCAAGTCCAGGGTAGAGGAGGGGGGAAAGACAGAAAATGAAAAGGCATCACACGCGATAGCCAAACAAAAGCTGACAAGAAATTCTGCCGCATTTGCCGAGGCTCCTGCCAAAAATATCCTCCAGGAAAAGCGCTGTGTGATTCCAGGACACCCTTCACGGTGACGTCCACATGAAGCAGTACAACAAATACCACACATACACCAGACAACCGTGTGACCACTCACCATAGGCAGTTTTCCCCTGATCCAGTTCTCTCCTGAGGCTGCTGTAATCTTCTTTAACACTTCCCAATTTCTGGACGTTCCTGGAACTCAGCACCAACAGTCTGTGGAGAAGTCCCTCCAGCCCTTCCCTCTCTGACGTTAATGATCTAATCTCCTCCGTGAGCTCCTTGGCTGTACAGAAGTGGTTTCCTGCAGAAAAGGAGGGAAAACAAGCGTTGCCGCATCCCTACCTATGGAAGGTGCAGCTAGCATACACTAACAGTGTGGGGAAAGGGGGATGAACTTTGCAGCTACATCCAGCTGCATTAACAGTCTTCTGTGGAGGAATCTGGAAACACACTGACTGTCCTCCTTAAGCTGAAAGTCCCTTTATCAACTTATTCTCATTATATTCTGTTTTAGGGGTTGCATTGGCTAATTCATGTCCTTCTGAAACATGATGACACAAAAATATCCCAGTGAAACCCAGGGAAGCCACATGGCATCACTCCATACAAACATCCAAATGTCAAAGAGGTGAAATATTACAGTAGGGTGGAAAGGGACCGGGCCTTGGAGTCAAAGTAGACCTAAATTCAAATCCCAAATTCAAATCCTGGTTACACAAACTGCATGACCTTGAGCAAAGAAATCAGCATATGGGATTTCAGGGCAAACTTCTTAGAAAATATGACTGTGCATTACAGGTGGCTACAAGAATAAATGTGAAATTCTATAAAGCTCTGAGCATTGAATTTAGCAGGGTTGCAAGAATCAAGGTCAATATACAGAAATCAATTGTATTTCTAAATATCAGCAGCAAATAATTGGAAGATGAATTTTTTTTAATATCATGTATAAGATATTTTAAAACTCAAAATACTTAGGGGTAAATTTAAAGAAATATGTGCAAAACCTCTACACAGAAAACCATTTTAAAACTTCTGACAGAAACTAAAGAAGATTTAAATAATTAGAAAGATATACTGTATATATATACATTGGAAAACTGAATACTGTTAAGGTTTTCATTTTCCTCAAATTGACCTATTGATTCAATACAATTCTAATCAAAACCTCATGTGGGTCTTCTGTAGAAATTGAAAAGCTTATTCTAAAATGGTAAAAGAAAATGCAAAGGCCTAGCTAAAGCAAAACAATCCTTAAAAGGTAGAACAGAGTTAGAGAACATTTGTTACTTGATTTCAAACTAACACTGAAGCTACAGTAAATGCAGACAGAATGGCACTGGTGTTCAGACAGACAAACAGATCAATGGAAGAGAACAGACTGTTCAGAAGTAGACCCACCCTCACACAGTTAAGTAATTTTCAACCAAAGTGCCCAAGCAAGTCAATGAGGAAAACAAAATATTTTCAACAGATGGTACTGGAACAACTAGCTACCTATATGGGGGAAACATTAACCTTGATACACACCTCAAATCATACACAGAATTTAATTAGAGATGGATCACAGACCTAAACGTAGAAGTGAAAACTATAAAGCTTCCAGAAGAACATATAGAAGAATATCTTTCTAACTTTGGAGTCAGAAAAACTTTAGATAAGACACAGAATATACTAATTATAAGAGAAAAAATGAATAAATGGGCTTCATCAAAATTAAAAATGTCTACTGCTCAAAAAAATACCATTAAGAAAATGAATAGGCAAGCCACAGACTGGGAGAAAATATTTACAATGCATACATCCGATGAAGGACTTGAGTCCTGCGACTCAATAGTTAAAACACAAATAACCCTATTGAAAAGTAGGCAAATGACACCACAGGCACATTACAAAGATATATAACCGGGGCCGAAAAGCGTATGAAAAATGTTGATGATCATTAGTTGCCAGAAAAATGCACATTAAAGCCATAGAGATTCCACTACAAAACCATTCAAGTGGCTCAGATTAACCGGACTGAAACTGCCTGGTTGACAAAGACGAGGAGCTACCAGAACTCTCCCAAGTGACGTGTGACGGGAGCATGAAATGTACAAGCACTTTGAGACAGGTTCTGTCAATTTCTCATAAAGTTAACATACACCTATCCTTTGATTCAACAATTCCACTACTAGGTATTTACCCAAGAGAAATTGTTGCAGGAAGGGGGACCCCTTCCAGGGCCCGAGAGTGGGCTCTTGTCTGACACTCGGAAATGAATTGTCCGAGAAGAAACACGTGCTGACAAAGCAAGAGACTTTATTGGGAAGGGGCGCCTGGGCGGAGAGCAGCAGCCTAAGGGAACCCAGGAGAACTGCTCTGCCACGTGGCTCGCAGCCTCGGGCTTTATGGTGATGGGGTTAGTTTCCGGGTTGCCTCTGGTCCATCATCTTGATTGGCCCACATTTGGTCTGACTCGGGGTCCTTCCTCGTGACACACGCCATCTCTCAGCCAAGATGGATACCAGCTCAAAGGGTTCTGGGAGGTTGGCAGGACATATGGGCTGGCGTCTCCTCCCTCCTTTTGGCCCCTCCCGAATTCTCCTGGTTAGTTTTCAACGGCAGTCCCTTATCGGGCACTCCTGCTGTGAGACAACTCATGAAGCGGTTATTACCATGCCTGGCCGAGACAGGCAGTTTCGGTCAACAGTTGCCTAATAAAATGAAACATGCAATCAAAAAATACTTGACTCAAATGTTCACAGTTGCTTTACTCATTGTCCCAAACTGGAAACAACCTAAATGTCCATCTAGAGGAGAAGGTAGAAACAGTGGTACATCGGAACTACCCAGCAAGAAAAAGGCACAAACTCTACATACACGCAGTGACATGGAAGTATCTCAAAAAAAAGACACAAAAGAATGCATACTACAGGATTCCGTTGATATTAACTTCTAGAACAGGCAAAACTAATCCATGGTAGAAGACATCAGAACAGAGGCCATCTGGGGAAGGGGGGGTTGATGGCTGGGAACAGGCACAAGGGTGATGTTTCTGGGGTGATGAAAATATCTTGATAGGAATGCTGATAACACAAGTGTCAAAATTCATAGAACTGTACACTTAACATCTGTGCATTTCACTGAATGTAAACCATACCTCAATAAAAAAGGAAAAATATATTAGGGAATATTTATGAAAATTACAGCATAATTAATAAACATATCCCATTAATAAGCACTCCATAAACAACAGTTATTGTTATTAGAGGGCTCCATTATATTTCCTAAGAGTTTATTATAACCATAATCATGATAACAGCTACTAACTTTCTCTCCTTCAAATCGCACCACAATCCTTGGTGATAATATACTCTATGTTATCTTTTCTAAGATGCACTTTTTTTTTTTACATTTTAACATCTCTGAAACAGGGATGTGTCTTACAATTACTATTATCTAGGAGGTAGTCTGGATGAAGTTGTTATTACGTGATTGTTATTCTTGGTGGCCTGACTGAGCATCTGTATCCCCCTGCTGTTTCAATGTACAAAACATTTAAGGACCCTTTGAGTCCTGTTCCCTGAAAACCTTCTGTTGAGATGGATTTGTAAGATTAGGAAAGCACCAGCATTTAAACCTTGAAGAATGGTGTTAGCAGCTTGGCAGAAAATCCTACAGAAAACAGTAGTTCATTCTTGGAGAGAAAGAAAAAAAGTTGCATCACCAGTTGCCTCACTGATGCAGAGGATGTTACTGTGTGGAGAAACAGGAGCCTTGACTTGAGTTGAACTGTGTTTTAGGACAGACTAAGTATGAAACATTTTAGGGAAACCTTAATCCATTCATTTTCCTTTTTAAAGAGTGATATGTGATTTTTCAAAAGCTTAACTACATCTAAAAGAGCTATTTCAATAAGTATAAAATAAAAACTCTAAGCCACAGAAAGCACTGTATCATTGTTTAATTGACAGCAATTTTTCCTTCTTAGTAGTATATAAAATAATGGCTCATTTTATGGTCACTAAAATACACGTTGTTATCTCTACTTTACAGCGGAGAAAACTGAAATCTAGAGAACTACATATATTGCTGAAGCTTCCATAGCAATAAAATGCAGGGCAACTTTCCAACTCAAACATAGCTCAAAAATCCCTCCTCTTAGGTATTAAACTGTGCTGTTTATTTCTTTATTCTTATTATTCAATAGGCAGATTTCAATATGATATCAATGTGGGAAAGGTTACACAATTTTTTCCTGCTTTAAGGGCATTCTGCACACCCAGCCCATGCCACTTCTGTTACTGAAATCCATAGTTTCCGATTCCATGATTGCATAAATACCTTTTGAGACTATTTATTGTCTATCACTATGTGGGCACGTACGGAAAGGGACAATGCACTGGCCCCACTCTCCAGGAAGTTACATTGAATAAAGGGGATAAGATGTACAGTAAAAAAAAAAAAATAGGCAAATATGCTCTAGGAGGGCTCAGAGAAGAGTGATCATTCCAGAAGGGGAGACAGAGGCAGGTTCACCAGCAAAGAACGTAAGGTTCCCAAAAGGCGAAATGGGAACCTTGTTAAGCAAAGGGCATTGTCTTGCGGGGGGTGGCGCTAGCAGAAGAGAGGCACGTGACCAAAGACTGGCCAAGACATTGACAGAGGGCCGCAAATGCCAAGCCGATGGGTTTGGACCCATTTAGGAGAAACAAAGTCCTGATAAGGAGGGCAGACTGGATGCCACAAGCTTTGAGCTGTAAATGGAAACACAACGAAAACGTTTCTGGATCCGTGATTTCTACGTGAACAATGACCGGTGAGGGCTGTTGCGAGTGGAAACCCCTATGAAGGGCCACGGAGAAGTCAAGGGACCTGCCACGTCCTGGGGAGACTGCGGGAGGAGCCCCCAGCCCCAGAAGTGTGATGGCCTCTGGGCATGAGCACTCACGGTGCCTTCAGGTTCCCTTCTCAGCCTGGGCTGAGGGAGCTCCCACCTTTCTGCTGGGCCATATTGTCAAGCCAGAAAGTTAGCAAAGTGGCGGGGTGAGCACCAACGGTGTCCTAGACACACCAGGCAGAAGAAGCCAAGTGTGCAACTTCCTCCTGAGAACAATTCAGAGAGAAGAGACCTCCCAAAGCAAACAGGAAGACACTACAGAGACGGAGTGAGTGCCAGCACGGAAGGTTTCCTGGAAATACATCCTCAGGCCCTCCCGCAACTCATCACCGGCTCTAGAGGCCAGGGCCTTAATAAAACATGAGGCAGATCACTAATTAGGATCCTTGATCCGAAGGGGTGTGGCTTGGGAGAACGCAGCGGGATGTGGAAGTTTTACACACACAGAATGAGTGTGAATTCCCAAAGAGACAGTTAACATCAAAACCCATGCCATGATAAAATGCTACACTGTCCTCGGTTAATATTTCATAAGCATTTTGGCCTCAGATCCAAGTCCATGAGGTGAATCTTGCTTGATGCAGCCCTCCCCGATTGCTGAAACTGACCAGAGCTCCGTGATGAAAACTGAGAAAAAGAAATGCTGATCCCTGAAGGAAGTCCCATCAGTGACCCGGGGACCCCAATCTCCATCACCCCGATGGGCCTTCCCTAAAGCCAAGGGGGAAATCTGTGTACGGATGCATATTCGCCTTTGCATCGAGCTGCACATATGCCTGCCTGCTCTGCAGCAAGCGAACCGCATGTGGGCCCTCATGTAGGTTTTTTAAAGCACCTGTCAAAATATTTTATTCTACAAGTAACATAATTAAAACCCTCTGGGTGCATGCCAAAGCTGAAACTGATTTTACTCAACCTGTTGTTTCTAACTACATCCTCAGTGTCTCTGAATTTAAATAGTTCCCCTCCTCTACTTCATGGTATCTGGGGGTTATTTTTTGAAGTCATTATTTGAGTCTCATTTTATAGAATACAGGGCTCTTGTTGTATGAATTCTCATTTAGTCTTCCCAACAATCCAGGAAGGGGGTCTTGTAATGATTGTCCTTGGTTTCCAGTTGAAGAAACTGAGACCCAGAGAGTGACCTTCATAAGGTCACAATGTTTTGGAGTTCTAAGATCACACGTAAGATTACTGAACTTGAACTTGGTTCTTCCAACCTCATGTTAGGTGCTTATTCCATCAAATACAGCTCAGTAAGGGACTTGGTCAAAACATGGCCACAAATCATCCATAAAGGGAGGGAGCACCAAGACGGCTGAGGTTAAATCCTGTGCTCAAGTGGGCTGTTTCACCCAGTCAGTCCACAGGCCTCACCATGACCTTCACCGGGGGACGCGCACACGCACGGTACTCGCTGGGCCACAGACATTTCCATTTGTGACGATTCTCCTAAAGTTATCCTCTTCTACCTACCCAAATTTGAGCTATACTTCTTTTCTAGGGAAAAAGAGATAAAGCCAGTGTGGAACATAATCAAACCCCAAAATAATAGAGTCCTGCATCTCCTCTCTGGCATGACACCAGATCTTTCCAGGAATTCCAAGCTCAAGTCCACACCCGCTGGTTGGGCAAGACCACACCCTCTGCCTTCCAAGCCTTACGCTCAGCGATGTCAAGGCCACAAACAAGCACCAAACAACTGCTCCCCAACCCCCCTCTGCACGGAAGCTCCTTTGGCTGGAATTTGCCATTTTCCACTCGTTTTGTTTCTTTCTTCCAGTTACCATGATTTCCTGAGATACTGAAAAGCATTTTGTGTGAGCAGAGCCCCGTGACTGGTTTTGCACATCAAACATTTTAGAAATGGTCACATTTGACAGAGAAGACAAGGGGAAGAGAACGCTGGAACACGGGATTTTACATAAAACACAGACTGCTTCAAATAGCTTGAGAAAATGCGGTGCCTGGCGAGAGACAAAATATACAAACAGACGATGGCCAGATCATAAATAGAACAGAAGCCCAGCCTGCAGCAGCCTGCCCGGGAAACCCACCCCTATGTACAGTGACCAGCCTAGGAGGCCAGCGTGTAGGAAGTCAGATGCCATCTCTAGTCACAACCCAGGAAGCTTGAACAATAACTTCTGTAACAATTCGCCCCAACTGGCCAGGACTTGATTAATAACAGCTTCCCTAATTTTTGTCCCTGCTTCCAGGCTTAGGACCAACCAGAGTAAGTCAAATATGCTCCCCTTACCAATCACATTGGATGCTCTAGTTAACCCACCCCCAGCTTCTCCAGGCCAACAGCCTCCAATCACACATGGAACCTTCCTTTTTTCCACCATGAAGCTTTCCCTCTCCTCTGCCTGCTTTAGAGTCTCTGCTGAAACACAAGTGATGGTGGTTGCCTGCCTTGCTATGGTAAGCTCTGAACAATACCCTTTCCTTCTTCTCACTTGGTGTGTCTTTATTTCCACCCAGGATAAACATCATCTTTGAAAAATCTTTACCGAGCCTATCAGCTCCCCCAGCCATTGATCTAAACCATGAACTTTTTTAGAGAGAAGGAAACATTTTGCACTTATCTAGAAAATCTAGTGTTATTTCTAAGAATGTTCCTATTTCCCTCCAAATCATAAACTAAGAAAGAAGAATTCAGGGAATTTCCTAGTGGTCCAGTGGTTAGGACTCCATGCTTCCATTACAGGGGGCACGGGTTCCATCCCTGGTCGGGGAACTAAGATCCTGCAAGCTGCAGGGCGCAGCCAAAAAAAAAAAAGAGAGAAAGAAGATTTCAGACTGCCATTTAGACACATTTGTCTCTAACTAATGCATTTTAAGTATAGATAATTTTTATTCTCTATAAAGGAAAAGTCAAAGCAGATAGAACCATCTTTAAAAAACAAATGGCTTGGAGTACCAGAGATATCTTCATATGCTATTAAAGAATAAATGATTATTTGAACTGTTTGTTCCTTGGAAACAGTCGGAGGCAGATGAGAAAGAAAATACACCACAAACTGAGGGGAGATCCAAATGAGGTATGGAAACAACAGATTCTGGGGATCAGAAATCAACAAATGAGGGTTCAATTATTTCAAACAATTACTCTCATCGACTGTCTCCTGAGTGCCAGACATTAGGCAAAGCCCAGGAAAAAAACCAGCAAGGTGACTCAACAGGTGGACCAGATCAATAAGGGGGGCTGCTTCAAGCAGGGAAAGGATGGAGCCGGAAACTCACGCAGGATGTCAATATGAGCAAGCTTCAGAGCCCGGGCATCAGAGAGCTGGGCCTTGATCCTGGGGGCGGGGAAACAGTCAGAGCACAGCCAGCCCTGTGCAAGATGACCATGGGACACGAGTCAGGTTACAGAGCATGATGGAAGCAGAACCCAGTTACAGGACCCAGAGCCCAAGACGGAAGGCCAGGGACAGCCGGGAAGGATGCCTGTCGCGGAGACACGGACGTGGGTTCCCGCCACTGAAACATCTTCTGTTTCTGGGAACAGGAGGAGGGTCAGGAAGCCACAGCTGTGAAAGGAAGGCACAGCAGGCAGAGGGGGAACGGAGCTAAGCTCAAGACAGGCGCTCATCACCAGAGGTCAAAGGCTGGGCAAGGCCCGGCGCGGTTCTAGAAAAGGAGACAGGCCCCTACTGCTGCCATTGACATCCTGACCACAGAGCCTGAGGCAGGCACACCCATCCCACCCTCGGGGCACCGAGACCAACCCCTCGATCTCCCCGCAGCAGCCTCTGCCCAGCCTAGGGAGAGGCCAAAACAGGCGAGTTTCACGTAACACAGGCGAGTTTCACGTGAAGCGGGCAGTGAGGGCAGCACCGACTCACGGAGCCCTGGTCTGGGCAGGTTCCCTTTGGTGGAGCACCCTTCCAAGATCTTTGCTCTCACGTGCTGTCCAGGCCGCCAGTCGGCAAGGTGGGCCTGAGGCTGCCTCTTGCGGAGAGAGGCCTCTCGAGCTCCACCCAGAAAAGCCTCAGTGAGGCCCGGGGGCACGGGGCCTGTGCCCATCAGACCAGACCTGCTCCGGGCCTCAGGGAAATGCTCTGAGCCCAGGAGCTCGGCTCAGCTTCCTGGGCGGGATCCAGCCATGACATTGACCAGTCCTCCAGGGCTAAGGTTAATTTCCTGGCCTGGGGAGGGGACCAGCAGGGCTCTGGGCTTCTGAACTCAGTGCTGAAAACCAAAGGGACAAACGAAGGCTTGCCATCAGTGAGCGGCCCCGCCTAGTTCAGCAGGCAGGAGACTGTGCAGGCACTCGGGGCCCGAGCCGCTTTGTAATAAGGGATGTAGATGCCACCACAAGCCCTTTCGCTGCAGGTGCATGAGCCGGTCACCTCCCGACGAAACCTCCTCCCACTCGGACGCTGGTTAAGCATCGATTGCCTCTGCACACGGAGCTCTCACACACTTATTATCCAGGTACCAGTGTACTGGTGCGCCGTATTAGTCTAATTCACCACCTCATTTAATTCTTACAGCATGCTAAGGTAAGAGTGTGACTGTTACCCTCCTTTTATAGATGAAGAAGCAAGATTTTAAAAGATGAAATAATTTGCCCAAGGTCACCCAGCCAAGTGCTGATCAAGCTGGGCTTGAACACAGACCTTTCGGCTTCCAAAGCCAAAGCTTCTATCTGCTACGCAGTGTGACCTCTGCTCTCAAGAACCAAGAGATCTGTCAGCCCCGGTCAGCTCCCCATTCTAAGCCACTATGCACAGACGTGGGGGGATGACCTTCTCTAGGATGGACAATGGCAACAGGACCTAGCTGTTCACAGTGATGAAAGACGGGTGTGTGCTTTCAACCAAGCTGTTCTCTGCCAAACATCACACGAGTTAAGGCAGAAACAGAGAAGGGAAAGAAAAGAGACGAATAAGATACAGTTTAGTCAAGAGTTGTGTAGGTGAATGAAGACCAGGGAGAAATCTAGGTTGCTTGGAGTTTTTGAAAGCCACAGGAGCGGTGGCGAATTAGCGGACTGATAGTTCCATGGAGAATTCACTGTATATCGTGAAATAAAATCTAGAGGATTGTTGCGTTTGATGTACTACCGTTGTCTGTGTTCTTATATGACCTACACTTAAAAAGAAATGATGGGCTTTCTAGGTTTTCTTAATGTATATTATACCACATTCAACCGGCTATATTATTAATGCCACCATAGCTCTTCTAAGGATCTGTAGAAGATTTCATACACTAGCCTTCTTTTCTCCCTTTTTCACTGATAGCATCTTAGTTAAGTCAGTGAGTTCCAGCCCCAGACATTCCCATCTCTATCCCACCATGTACCCCATTGCAGACCGGTCTTCATAAAGTCTGGCTTTGATCATGTCCTTGCCTGGCTTGAAAATAAATTATCACTGCTCCTAGATACGTTTACCCTTAGCCTGCTGTACAGAGCCCTGGACAGCCAGGTCCTAACCAATGATGACTAGTTTAGTCCTACCACAGTACTGACCCTACACCGGCATCAATCTCAACTGCTCTTCCCCCTTAAAACACAGCCATGTTTTTCCACATCCAGTCCAGGCATATCTCACTGCACTCTACTGCATAATTATTATAAAGGAAGGGATCTTGTCCTGTCCAGTGCGGCACCCTCAGTACCTAGAGCCAGGCCTGGCACTCAGGTGCTTGATGCCATTACCTGGGGCTGAAAACCTGTCCACATCTTTAGTGCACAGGCTCCTACAAAGTCACTGTGGTACACTGTAAAACATGGCCCCCAAACTCCCTGCACCCCTCCCACTGACATTGTCCCCTGTGTCCCTTTCTCTCGAACCAGGGCCCCAGGACTGCTCCAGCAATAAAATCAAAGGGCAGCTGTGATGGTTTTAAAATGTGCCCATCAGATTCTTTAATGCTCCTCCCTCGGGGTGGCATCTGTCTCCCCTCCCCTTGAGGGTGGGCTGGACTTAGCAATTCCCTTCTAGTCACTAAAGCAGAGATGACTGTGCGAGTTTGGAAACTGAGGTCCAACAGGCACTGTGTCTCCTGTCCTGTTTGCTTTCACTCTCAGATCACCTGCTCTGGGGGAAATCAGTGACCGTGTCATGAGCATCCTACGGCGCGGCCCATGTGGCAACGAACCAAGACCGTCTGCCGACAGCCAAGCGAGTGAGCTTGGAAGCAGATCTTTCAGGCCCCATCAAGCCTTCGGATAACTTCAGCCCCACCCCGTATCTGGAACAGCAACCTCGTGAGAGATCCTGAGCTAGGATCAGCCAGCTAAACTGCTTCTGGATTCCAAACCCTCAGAAACCGCGGGATATAATAGATGGTTGTTGTTCAAGCTACAAAGTTTTGGGGTAATTTATCACCTATTAATAGAGACGCATGCCAGTTTCTGAGTCCAGGCCTTAAGAAATAAGAAACTTCCATGTCTTATCTCTTGGGACACTCACTGTTAGAACCCAGCAGCCCTGTTGTGATGAAGCCAAGCTGGCAATAGTGAGGTTACCGACAGACGTGGTAGAACCAACGTGGAAGAACCGACAGACAGACAGACAGACCAACCTGCTAGTCACAGGAGTCCTGGAAGGGGACTCTCCAGCCCCAGCTGCCCCGCCCTAGCTGACCCTCCCGCCCCCTGCCCAAATAGCAGGTTCACGAGCAAAATAAGTGATTGGTGATGTCTTAAGCCACTAAGTCCTGAAGTAGTTCATTACGCAGCAATCACTAACGAGGACAGATGTTGGCATCTGAAAGCAGAATGCTGCTGCTACAAACCCTAAATAAATAAATAAATAAATAAATAAATTTATAAAACCTGAGGCGCTGACTTTGGGACCAGGTGGCAGGCCTCAGTGAAGGCTGAAAGGAAAGTAAGAAAAGTATTATTGGAAGCCAGAGGAAAAGGGACCCCTGTAATATAGTGGCAGAAAGTCTGGTAACATTATCAGCAAGGCAATATAGAAAAGAATTCTCCTAGTGAAGTTAACCATACAGCCAAAGAGATTTCCAGGCAGGATACAGAAGTGCCCACTGCCTTCTGGTCGCTGCCTGTGATCAAGTGCAAGAAAAGAGAGACAAGTTAAAGCACATACATTTAAATATAAAGGAGCCAGGACTTTATATTTAAAAGAAAAATAAAGTTTTAAAATAAAACTGTTTCTTATTCCCCGTCTCTGCAGAGAGCAGATGATTCTCAAATGAAGAAAAGACCTCAGTCCATAGATCAAATCCAGGATGGGAGATCTAGAAACTTTCAGACAGACGAAAGGCCCTCTAAGAACCTAAGGGTATCCCATAAGATCCTCTCCATTCAATAGGGCTTCTGAGAATCTCAACAGCATTGTCCCAGCATCTACACAGAGAACCCAAAATAGGCCTCACTTGGAGAGGTTTGTGGTTGTGGCTTTTGTCTAGTGGAGTGAGGGTTTGCCATTCTGAAGGTACCAAAACAGGCCGATCAGCACCCTAAGGGAAGCACCTTTTCCCTCCTCGGGCCTTCCCTGCTGTGGAGCACAGCTCAAAAGGAAACAGAAATCGCATTATGTGCAGAAGTTAAGGATGACCAGCCTGCCACCAGCCCAACCCATAGGGCAGCTCATTGACTGAAAAGTCCTGTTCCCCAAGGGGCTCAAGAGTGACCAGGAAATAGGGGCGTCGGGAGGTAAGTTCCCACCCCAGTTAACTCCCTCATCTGATTAGGCCTCACCAATTTCCCAGCTGATCTAAGAACTACACAGAAAACCCAGGCCCCGTATGCAAGATACCATGTTAAGAATTTTCCCTGAGATCCTAACAGGAAATTATTCACATTTGAGAGCGTGTTCCCCTTCAGCTTGAATGATGCATCCCCTCCCTTGGGCTTAATACAGACACATCCACCTGTATTCCCAGGAAAGATACATTGATTAAGAAAGGCAAAAACCCTAACTCAGAATCAAAACTGTGTTCAGTCTTCTTTTTCCCTCTTAGCAAGTGGGGCTGTAATTCCAAGTACATGGCATGTGAAGCTGTTAAGAGCCAAGTTCCACATGCACATGCGCGTGTTCTGCAGGTTGTAAATAACACGCGTGACTGCGCCGGGCACCAAACTGCTCGTTAGCTGCCAACATTAGTCGTTTAACGATCTGAAAAGCAGAAGCTGCCGATTATTGTATTCCTTCTTAAATTGCCATTTAAAACCCATACATGTAATTATTATACCTTCTCATTTAATTTTTATGATTCTTCTGAAGCTGATGAGCTCTGGATTCATTCAACCTATACAACTCAGAATCCTTGGAGGCTGTCATTACATAACTGGGCTAAAAATCCATCTATCACACCTGGACTCTAGCCTCCAATCTACCACCACTTAGCTGATGGAGTGAACTTCAGCAGAGGACACACCCCAGGGCCTCAATCTCCCCCCTCTGTTCCTCAGCACTGCAGGATCTCTCCCTCCTACTCGATAGAGCTGATGTGAAAATAAAATAAAATAACAAATGCAGAGGAATGTTCAAAACCACTGTTCAGGTGATGGAGTAAGATCCTATTTTCAGAAGCTTGTGTCTTCAGCCTACCGATTAATGGGAAAAGATATCCCTTAGTAACCACCGGCTTAAGGAAGGATAATAATCCGCTGAGTACCCTCCAAAAATCTATAATCTATGACTAGACTGTTACTCTGAGTACCTCAGTTTATCTCGTTATCACTCCTTCCGCACAGGAAGGGGCTGATCACACCCGATAACCCTCATTGAGCTTCTCCAGATACACATGAAGCTGTAGAAACATCGGCTAGAATGTATAGATGTATGGCATCCAGAGTATCTAGTCTCTAAACTCTTAAAGAAACAGGAACTGCAAGTCCAGACTACGGCACCTACACGAATAACTATTTTATATGATGTGTGCATGTGTATTTTTAAGAGTCTTATCCATCCCTGATAGGGAAAAGCACGCTGCCCATCTGTCCCATGGGTTTTAGTGAAACTCCCCAGAAAGGCTTTGAGCTGTTGAGTATGACGTCAGTTACAGGTAGAATGTTAATCCAAGACAAGATACGGATGCGGCGGTTGCCATCACTCACTCCAACTGCCTCCATGGTCCCTCTGTCCCCAGGTACCTGAGATGGCAAGCACTTTGGCTTCAAGCAACGCCGGCAGTTGGGTTTCAATATCGTTAACTTTCTTCCTCAGGGCACTGCAGAGTCTTTCGTTCATACACACCTAGAGAGGGAGAGAGACAGCCATGAGTCATCATGTGTTTAGGTAAAAGTCAGAGGGCAACAGAGCACCAGACAGATTCCTGGGTTTATAAGTAATAAAGGGGGTGATAAAGAGTAACTGGGGACCTCCCTGGTGGCGCAGTGGTTAAGAATCCGCCTGCCAATGCAGGGGACATGGGTTCGAGCCCTGGTCTGGGAAGATCCCACATGCCACGGAGCAACGAAGCCCATGAGCCACAACTACTGAAGCCCGTGCTCCTAGAGCCCGTGCTCCGCAACAAGGGAAGCCACCGCAATGAGAAGCCCGCTCACCGCAACGAAGAGTAGCCTCTGCTCGCCGCAACTAGAGAAAGCCCGCGCACAGCAACAAAGACCCAACGCCGCCAAAAATAAATAAATAAATAAATTTATTAAAAAAAAAAAAAAAAGAGTAACTGCAGGAGAGTTCTTAAAAAGCAAGCAATGCAGAAAGGAAGGAAGGAAGAATGGAAGAAGGGAAGGGAGGGAGGAAGGGCTAAATAAAGCAGGCACTGGCATATTCCCAGCATAGATCCTACAGCTCTCACACACCTGAACACAAAACTGAGATGCACTCACACAACAGAACACAACCACAAACTAAAATAACTCGAGCCCTCTGCCTGCTCCCTCCCAGGGCTTCTGCATTCTTACTCCTTCCTTCTGAGCGGCTCAGCTTGTCCCTGGTACCTCAGTTCACTCACAACCCTCAGGGCTCTGCCCTGGGAAGAAGGGCCTTGCCGGTTACCCACAAAAAAACACAACCCCTCGGCCCTCCCTCCCCTTCCACCTGTTCCCTGCTGGATGTTTATCCATAGCGCTCTCTCCAGCTGACACACTGTCTTTCTTCCTTTGTTTTTTTTTATTGCCTTTCTGGGTAGCATACGTGCTATGGGAGCAGGGATTTTGTCCTGTGTCTAGCACGTAGTAGGCAGGAAATAATGGTACACAGATGTTACAATCAAGGGCAGAGCGTTCCTAGTCGACACTGTCTGATAATACTCGAGGGCAGATACTTGCTGGGACGCCAGATTTGAACAAAGAGACAAGTAGATCTCAAGGAGGTTTGCAGGTTTTATCATTTAACTTCCTACATGTTTCTTGTTTTTTAAAAAAAAATAGCAAAAATCTTAAATCTCAGTTTCTTTTTCCAGATGTCTTAGGTCATTTTGTATTTGTTCGAAGCTAAACTATCACAATTTTTTTCTTTTATTTAAAGCAGAAACCTCATATTCAATTGCTATCTATACTCAGGTTAATGGGCTACCTAAAAAAACCTCCAGTGCAACAAAAGCACAGAGCACAGTTGAATAACAGTGGAGACATTTTGGGGGGGGGGCCCACAAAGGATGTTACCTAGAATCATCCCTCTTTTCTTGCTAACAACCTAAAATTCCATTCCGACACTAAAATTAACCCAGTTGGGTTCACAGAGCCCAGAGAAAATGTAAAATGTAATCTCCCCAGAAGTTTCCAGATCTTGCTAGATACCATAAACTTGAAATGCTTTGTGTACCTCAGACTGAAATGGAGACTGTTTCCAGAATCAACGCAGACCTCACCCATCCTGCCTAAAATGTTATACCATTTCCCCCATGGCCTTCAACATGTTCTTTTCCATTAAGCGGCTGTAATTTCCCACATCTCTTTATAAAACTTACTTTCTGGGTCAAGGAGACCGCGTGGAAGCCTCTACCCCAAAGTTCGTACCAGGAGAGCTGAGCAACCACCATCCAAAGTCATTCATTTGGAGACACCCTCTCAACAGTCCTGAGGTTTGTCAGGATGTCAGGACCGGGAGTTTAAGGAAGGTGCTCCGGACACCCGCCCCGGCACTAAGTCTCACGGGCTCAAGGCCAGTGATGGGCACGACCCCTCCCATTGGTGTAAGCCTGTCACCAGAAGTCCCAGGACATTTCTGTCAACTCCGTAACACCAGCCACAATTGTTGTGCCTCATCCAAGTACATCCAGTATTTCTGATTTTAGCTCACAGTCTCTCTTAATCATAATTGGGTCCGTTTCTCTTTTGTTGAGCAAGCTGTCACTATTAATATGAAACCACCTCTAAATCTTCTTATTAAATTGCAATGTACATTCTTTCAGGCACTGCTGGCTGTAATCTAATATCTACCAACCTCCGGATACCCCATTTATTTCCAATGCTTTCTTCCATCTCATTTATCCCCTAATTACCTTTGGTTTGGGGAACCCGTAAGAGTTGAAAAAATGTAATGAGTGGAAGGCAGATGCCAGCTCTCTTTGAGGAAGGATTTGAAAGAATATCAGATTACTGTGTGTAATTCACTGAAGAAAGAAAACTGGGCCAAACTGCGACTTTTACCTCAAGGTCACCAGTCCAGAGGGGAGAGAAAGTTGTTGGGTGTGACTGGGCAGTTTTGTTTTAATTCTCTGTAGACTAACATATGGCCCCCCCATACACACACACATTCATGTATGTGCACGTGTACACACCCACCTATATACACACGTGCGCACGTGCACACATGTCCCAGAAAATCTGCATCTCCTTTTTATTTCCAAATTAAATTGGACCCTGAGGAACTCATTATCAAATGGAGCTTTTACGTTTACACTTTAAATTCTTAGGCATGAATTCCTTAATTTTATGGAAAAGCAAGGGAATTGTAAGTTTCTGTAAATGTATTAGAGAAAGGATGCAAACAAAACAAACCACTTTTGGCATCTGAGCAAATCACAGTAGCTGGAGACGATCAACAAATCCCAAGGTCGTGTGCATATGTGTACGTGTGCGTGTACACAATACAAAATGTCATAGAAAGCACACACAGATAAACACCATTGTGTTACATATTATGCACACCTGCATCCTCACGGCTGGGATATAGACTCATTTGTGTTACACACACAGTAGGGTCTGATGCTCAATAAACCCAAACCCAAGAGTCCTTCCACATATTAATCCTGCATAGAAATTAGGACACACCTGATAATGGCATAATTTACAGTAGGAAATTCAGGAGGATACTTCCACCACCTCCCTCATCCAGGAAGCTTTGGTCTCGCCTCACCTCCCCACTGGCTCCACCTGAAGGTCACAGTGGCAGATAGGGCACGAATGCCAGTGGGCGACATCACCGTCACTTATAAGGCAGAAATTCAGGTCTGCTCTCCAGCATCCCCTCCTGCCTCATATAATAAAACTGGTGGGGCTTCCCTGGTGGCGCAGTAGTTAAGAATCCGCCTGCCAACGCAGGGGACATGGGTTCGAGCCCTGGTCCGGGAAGATCCTACATGCCGCGGAGCAACTAAGCCCGTGTGCCACAACTACTGAGCCTGCGCTCTAGAGCCCGCGAGCCACAACTACTGAGCCCGCAAGCCACAACTACTGAGCCCGTGTGCCACAACTACTGAAGCCCACGCGCCTAGAGCCCATTCTCCGCAACAAGAGAAGCCACTGCAATGAGAAGCCCGCGCACCACAACGAAGAGTAGCCCCGCTCGCCGCAACTAGAGAAAGCCCGCACGCAGCAACAAAGACCCAACGGAGCCAAAAATAAAATAAATTAAAAAAAGAAAAAGTTTAAACAAAACTGGTGAACCAAGCCAGTCGTCCTTGACCTGCAGCTGGGCAGGGGACGAGGTCTCAGCCGCGCTCAGCCTGGGAGCCTGAGATAAAGCCCTTTCCCGAGTTCTGCCTGCAGATTCAGGTCCCCGCACGGCCTTGAGTCTCGTCCTGCCCTTCCTCTCTGGGTAAGCACTCCTGGGCGGTGCTCTGGTTCTCCAGGAAGGCAAGGTGGGCTTCAAGAATTCCACGGTTCCAGGGCCCAACGCCGTCTAACTAACCGGCAAGACAGTCCTCACAGGAAGCTCTCCTTTCATGCGGGGCAGAACTGCCCATCAAACTGCTGCTGTGTGATTTTCAGCAAAATCATTTAATGTTTTTTTCAGAAACGAATTAGACACAAACACTGGGAAAAGGACCAGAGCCACTGTGGACATTTTTGCCAACAACACATCCCCCATCTCGGCTCAGCTAGGGTTTCCAAGACCCCAGCAGGTCTTCCTGCTCTCTTCCCCAGGGAACCGAGAACAAGAAAAGCTTCCTTCCAGGCCAGCAGATTCTTGTCTGCTTTGCTCTCTGCTCAGAAACCTGTTCTTTTCACATTTCAACTGTCTTATAACCACCCTGGTTCCCAAACCTAACACAAATCATTAATGATTAAGACCTACTTCTCAGCCTCACCTCTACTACTAAGTCACAGGGTAATTGATCCTACTTCACAGTTTGCCAATAAGTCGGTGAGGTGTAAGTATCTCTACAAGGAAGGGTTTTGGTTTGCAAACTGTGGTTATCCTACCTAACCAGACACAGACTATTTAAGTGAATTGACTACGTGCTCCCAGGGAATAACGATGGAGGCCTCTATCACTGCACAAACCAAGGTCTGAAATGAAGTACAGATAGCAGATGAAATAGGCAAAATGACTTTGAAGTCAATTTAACTTTGAAAAACAAAAGAGAATCACCTACTATACCACTTCCCGTCTGTTTGTGAAAAACCTGAACCCTGCCCTTCCCGAAGGAAATGTAATTAACTTCTCAGTTCACTCCCATCCTGGAAGCCCTTTCAAGCAAAGGCATTCTACAGCACAGCAGCAATCATTTTCCCTTCCCCAACACTGCAGCTCCTTCTGAAGCAAAGGCCAAAGCAGTCAGTCCCTAGGGACCACAGTCAGGCCCTCCACCATGGGAGCAGCCCTCGGCCCTGGCTCTTTGGCTGCCCCATCGCTTGGCCTGTAGAATGGCTTTGCCAAGTCTGTATTTTGTCCAGAGCCCAGGCGTTCTGTGACATGAAATTAAGTCAAAAGAAAACTTCAGAGACTTCTTTAGAAAGTGGGCATAGAAAGGTACTTACCTTAGCAGTGATCTCTTTAAGTGACAAGTTGAGGGGTTTTATCCTTTCCTGGAGGCTAGAAGAATTAGAAAGAGGACATTGGTCTTCTTGGTAACAGTTCAGCCCCAACACACGTAGGAACACTGCGAAACAGTGAACCTTGCATCAGCCCAACGGCTGAAGAAGAACAGTAGCAAAGACAATGCCAAATTGGTTCCATTTGACTATAATTAATATGTTACTAAGAAGCAGATTTTTCCCTGCCTAATTATGCTCTACTTAGGCTGGTATTAAAATCTGTTATCGTTTCTATAGTGCACTTCTACTGACAGATTGAACAACCCAGATGTGCTCCTGGCAGCAAAGGATTAAATTACATTCCTACAACTACCTTCCAAGAAGGATGGTCTACACAGGGTACTGTTTCACAGGCAGGTAATCCAGTATTATCTATTTGGGTTTACTGTGCAATTCAACCAATATGTTCCGAGCTTTTCCCTGCTTCTTTTTTCTCCTTAGCACTATGCATCTTGACATATCTATTTACTCATGTAATTTCTCTCTTCCCCCTTTGGAATAAAAGCTCCACAATTGCAGCAACTGCCCACATCCTCTTGTGCCCGCTCCGCTCCTGTATCCTCAGTGCTTAAAATAATTCCTGGAGCTTATAGATGGGCACTCAGTCAATATCTGCAAAATGAATGAATGAGCAAACGAATGAATGAAACTAACACTCAGACTTTTTATTCCCAACGTTGTTATCTAAAGGAGAAGAAGTATATGCAATCATCTATAATATAAGCTAGATGGAAAAGTTACGATAAGGGGAATAGAAACCCAATACTAGAATCAAACTGCTACATTAGAACTGTCACAGGCGGCATATTGTCCCCAAGTAAGCAATAGGACAATGACTTGTGTAGCAATTTAGAAAACTAGGGGATTGATGGGAAAGCTCCCTGGAAGAGGTGGAAAGTGAACTGAGCCTCAAAGGTAAAGGAGGGAGAGTGAAATTTCAGGAAGATGAATCCAATGGGCCAGTGGTTCACAAGGGTGAATTGTGAGAGATAAAGGTAAAAAGGGGAGTGATTATTTCTGATGGGGGCGGGGACAGGAACAGGAGGTCTACCTGCATCTGTGATGTTTGTTTATTTATTTATTTAGGAAAATAAGTGGGGAAAATGCTAGTATTTGTTGAATCGCCATGGCAGGTAAATGAGTATCTGTCGTATTTTTCAAAGTGTTTGGGATATCTACAACTGAAATAATTTTTAAAGGAATATAAAGGACTATCCATAGTCAGTATTGAATGCCAGGCTAAGGAGTTCTGAGCTTTAGCCCACAGCCAATGGGAAATCATACCATTTCTGAGCAGGAGAGCAATAGGAAAGAAATGGGGGTTTGTTCTGGGAAAGTAATGGCATTTTGATCAGCTAAATGCTGTACACCTGAAACGAACACAACGTTGTAAATCAACTATACTTCAATTTTAAAAGTAAATTAATTAAAAAAAATAATGATAGTATCTTATAAATAGGCTTTCCCAGGCACACACAAAGACTAGTTCATGTGTCAATAATTAAGACAAAATTAATGGCAGTGTTGTTCTGAGCAACAATGTGAGAAGGGATTCAGAGGAAGAAACACTGAGTGCGACAAACCAGGCAGGCACCTTCAGCAAAATTTGTGAGGTCTAAGGGCTGCCCAGAGTGACAGAAGTCAGCAAGGAAAGGAAAAGCAGTGAGAGCATCTGATCTAGAGCTCTGCATTCATTCATTCCTTCACTAATGCATTAACTCTCCCCTTATCTATAGGGCACCTTGTAAGTTAGAAACTTGGAGCATGAAGAAAGGTTCTTGCCCTCAACTCCTCAATGCTGCTAGATGGGAGCCCCCCTTCAAAAAAAAAGTTACAGGTACTAGAAGGGAAGTGGTCACTTAGTTAACCTGTGAGCTGCAAAAGGGGAAGGTCAGGTTTTCTGGGGTCTTGGGGGGTGTCAGGAAAAGCTCCTATGCAGGGGCTGCAAAGTATCAGAGCTAAGCTGCCAATTTGCTGATTGCTGTCGATTTCTTCAACTCTTAAGAACTGGTTTGAATGTTATCACCTCCATCAGTCTGTGATTTCTGAGCACAAGCAAGCTCCTTTCATTTGCAAATGCCCTGAAACTGGTGCAGGTACATTCTAAGCAAAGTCATCTCCACTTTAGACCTACATTCAGCAGAGGAGGGTGTCCCAGGGGAGCTGAGGTCAGCCCAGATGACAAACAGCAGGGCACATGGCAGCAGATTTTTCTGAATCCAGGAGTCGTAATGTGATGAAAATCAGTGTGCTTGATGGGAACAGTGGGATCCCGCCTGGAGAATTCTAGACACTGGCTGCATGGAGATTGGGTCTTTTCAAGGAAGGTAGGTCTGAAGGGCAGGCTAACATCTAGAGCGGGGAACTGACCAAAAGGCTGGAACTGCTGGGGAGAGATGGGCAAAGGATACCCGACATGCGCCCCTATTGATTCTAGTAGCAGCACCACTCTATGCTCGTGCTGTCAGGTCTCCAAACTTGGGCAGAAATGCACAACCTTTGCCAGGCTCACGGGAGTTCATTCAACTAATACCTTTTCAAGAAATGGTTTTCCACAAAATCGATCCTATATTTAATAGCATCTTTTTTTTAATGTGGAATCTAAAAAAAAGAGATACAAATGAACTTATTTACAAACCAGCAACAGACTCACAGACTTAGAAAACAAACTTACGGTTACCAAAGGGGAAAGTTGGGGGAGAGGGATAAATTAGCAATTTGGGATTAACATATAAACACGACTGTATATAAAATAGATAAACAACAAGAACCTACTGTATAGCACAGGGAACTCTACTCAATATCTTGTAATAACCTACATGGGAAAAGAGTTTGAAACAGAATGTACTGATATATATGTATAACTGAATTACTTTGCTGTACACTTGAAACTAACACAACATTGTAAATCAGCTATACTGCAATAAAAAATTAATGAATTTAAAATGATAATAATAATAGTATCTTATAAATAGGCTTTCCCAGCCTCACACATAGAGACACGTGGAGAAGACGGTCATTTACGAGCCAAAGAGAGACGCCTGGAGCCGATCCTTCCCTCATGGCCTCGGAAGGAACTAACGCTGCCCACACTTTGATCTTGGACTTCCAGCCTCCAGAACTGTATTTAAGCCCTACAGTCTGTGGTACTTCGTCACGGCAACCCGAGCAAACTAATACATGTGGGATTTTCCATTTTTAATAGTACGGTTAATCACATGTGTTATTAAGATTCTACATACTGGTGCTACAGGGTCCAGAGGAAAAAAGTCTACACTGTGTGGCAGCTGCCGGACGACAGGAGACAAGACGGCTCCTCTGTTTGCTTCAGACTAATAGATGGGTTTCATTTTCAACCCACCCAAGTGGGAGACTGAGAGCCCCTCCAACCATAGAGTGTAAATATTCTTGTCTTGTAGTGTAGGCGCTAAAGACTACACAGGTGGCTATAGGGAAGTTGTATGTGAGAATGTCTTTGAGTTTTTAAAAAAACTCAAATGATTATGGGGCCATTGGGTTAGTACAGAAGCTCACAAAAGCCTTAGCTTCAGGTTAGGTGTGCAAAGGGGTTCCCATGAATCCTCCTGCAATATCACAAGAAAAACACTACCATGGATGTCAAAAATATCAATAATAAAACATTCGATATGGGGAGGGACAGAATGCTTTCCAGCAATAATTAGAAGGGAAGTGGAATTGAATTCAGTCACAGTAACTAATCTAAATAGTACAAGCCAGGACTTGGTCAAGGGCCAGAACGAGACATTTATAGGGAAGAATATCAGCCAGACAATTTGGGTTCAGTGACTCAGGGTGAGAAACAGTTCTGAGGAAGAACAGTCCAACCAGAGGACCACCTCTGCTGCTACCACGCTGGCCCAAGCCATGGACACCCTCCTCTGAAATGCTGCAGTGGCCTCTGAACTGGTCCCCTGCTTTTGCCCTCACCCCTCTACAGTTTATTCTTAAGCCTGTAGCCAGAGAGAGACTTCTCAAGCACCGCGGTGCAAATCCCTTCTCTAATGCATCCAGGTAAAGCCACATCCAACGAGGACCAACACGGCCCATCTCCCATCACCTCTCTGACCTTGTCTCCTACGACAACCTCCTTTGCTCGCTCTGCCCGGCCGCGGAGGCCTCCTGACGCGCCTTGAACCCACCTTGGCTGGCGCAGACCCCTCTGCCTGAATGCTCTGCCGCCCCCCACCTAGACACACACCAGACCAACTCTCTCCTACCTTCCAGTACTTACTCTACTCTAACCCCTCAGGGAGCCCAGGCTGTCTACTTAAGTGCATCTAAATCCCATCTCCTAGAAGTCCTGCCCTCTTTGACTTATCTGTTTTGGATGGTTTCTTTTCATAGACTGTGTACTGGTTGAATTGTGTTAAAGTCCTATGTTAAAGTCCTAACCCCCCATATCTCAGAATGTCACCTTACTTGGACACAGGGTCACTGCAAATGTAACTAGTTAAGACGAGGTTGCTAGGGTGGGTCCCGCACCCATATGACTGGCGGAGAAATTTGGATTCAGAAACACACGTGGAGGAAAGACAGTGTGAAAAGACACAGGGAGAAGATGGTCATCTACAAGCCAAGGAGAGACTTGGGACAGATCCTTCACTCAAAGCCCTCCCCCACACAATAAACGTCTGTGTTTAAGCCACCCATCTGCAGTACTTTGTTAATGCAGCGCTAACAAATTAATACAGACTGGCAGGGGAAGGGAGACACGTGGAGAGCCAGAGGCTGGAAGTAAGGTCCATGGCTGTGCAGAGGACACCCGGAGGTCTCAGCCTGGAACCCACCTCCAGCCAATGCTAAGTGAGCCCCCACTGCTGATAAACTGCCAAGACCAGAGGGTTACTCTACAAAATTCAGAGTGACTGTGCTTACAGCACCTTGCTAATCTTCCTCAAAAGCCTATAGCTGCATTGGGTATCTATTTGGTTACAGAATCCCATATCCTAGTCTAAGAGCGACTAACTCTTTACTCCCTGTTTCTCCAGATGCTGTCACTTAGGGAAGCATAACTCAAAGGCGTATAGGAAACTGGAATCCGTACTCTCTCGCAGTAATACTTTCAACACCTCTCATAGATCCAGGCGACAGAGGCCTCTGCCTGGTCCTCCTTAATCCTGGAGTGAAGCATCCCCAGGGTCAAAGGTACATACCCACCCAGAGCTGGTCCAAGCAGCCAAGACCAGAAGTGCCTTCCCAAAGAGCTGTGAGCCTGTTTCCTGCCAGGGCCTCTTCTCAAGGCCTTGCTCCCAAGGGCGAACCACACTGCAGTGGTCAAGCACTGGCTACCTGGAAGGGGTGGACAGTTCTTGGACATGCAGGCCAGGGGTCCCATCACGGTGCAGGACAGACCCCAGGATGGGAAGACAAGTCAGGAGTTCCACTGCTCTGGGCCGCAATGTCAGGGGGCCTGGAGGACTCCTCTGTGTTCACGTCCTAGAGAAACCGCCCATGTGCTCTTCCTCCATTTGTTACGCTTGTTCCCACCCCTGGGAAGCCAGCCTCCACTGCCCTCAGCACCAGCCTCGGTCATCAGCATTAAACCCACAGCCAGGATGCCAACCACATACCCACCCCGAAGACAAGCCTCTGGAGGACAAACTCTTGCTACTCTTGCCCAGCCTTTGATGCAAAAGAATATTAACGGCACACAGAGAATTCCACTACCACCCCGCTCACTTTCTACAGAACTTCTCACCTGCAAAGCGAGGAAATTGGAGCAGGTTATTTCTGAGAACGTTCCCAGTCCTACCATCCAATATTCCTTGACTGTTCTATCATTCAAGATTCTTTTGCTAACGTTATGGTATTTGTAGACATCTGGAGAATCTAAAAAACACACAGGTCATGTAAAATGCCAGACAACATTAGTGACAGAGGCAGAAATATAGGCCATTCTTACTGTCATTTTTACCAAGCAAGACATGATTGTTTCAGCCCTCAGAACAGAATTGTGCAGAAAGTCTGCTGTCTGCTGGCCGTTGCCCATCCGTCTTCCTGCCTGTGTATACCTGGCCGTGTGCTGAAGTCCCATTTTAGCAAAAAGCTACAGGAGGAGGAATGTCAGTTTCATTTCCAGTCTTCTCCCTGTCCCCTGTCCCCATCCCCAGTTCCATCCCCTGTGCCTTGTTTAGTAAAAATAAGTTTAAGAAAGAGAGACTGTTACTGAAGCAAACTAGAAACAACATAAAGGGCAAAATGACAGCTGCCCTGGCATACACGCTACTTGGGTCTCAAATTAAAATACATACACATATACAGGAATCCTTGACATTAACAACATTGCCAATTATTGCTCAGGCCTCTAACCTTCTGTCAGGGGCAAGTGGTTAAGAAAATGACAGCAAAAACAGCTCTAGGAAACGCAGGATTTTATCTGTTTGGCTTTTTCCTTCCTTCGACCCTTCTCTCCTCACAGCTGATAATGTCACGTGTCACCAGTGGGACATAGATGGGGCACAGACAACAGAAATGCCAAGAACTCCTCCAAGCTTCAGATGGTCTCATAAAGGCACGATGGGACACATGTAGTCATCAGAGGCAAGCCATTCTCTGTGGCTGTAAATGCTATCAAGCTGGCCGTCTGAGACATTTACTCTCGGGAAAGGCTGCATGCAGTGGAGAGAGATTTGTACCAAGGCCTGGCACCCCTGTGGGCCGTCTTTGTCACCTTGGGTACAGCACGGAATCTCTGTGCAGTTCAGTAGGGGGGACGGAAGCCACACACAGGACAGACCGATTCATGCTCGTCAAACAGCTAGCTCATGTTTTGGGGACCTTGGGCGGAATGAAGTATAGAAACATTTTTTAATAAATCATTTCTACAAATAGCCATACCTATATTAGACTAATAAATATTTCTGAGTAATCTGACAAAAATCAGCCCATGAATTTTTAACTAATATATTGGATGTCTTCCTCTCTGGCCCAAGCTGGGGAGATTAAATGAAAGAACCAAAGCAAAATTGGCCAGAGAAATACTTGGGACTTTTAGCCTTTTGATTCTTCCTCTGAATCTGGATCACATTAGTGACTCATATCCTTACAGAATATTTCTCCGAATTTCAGGGATCCTGGGTCTCAACTTTAACGAGGATACTTCACTGCGCTGCTTTTGAGTCTTTGTGGTAAAGTCCAAATTCTCCAACTGACTCAGCAAACCGACACTGAGATGTCACATGTGATTAGGTCATAAACTCTTTTTAATACAATACATCTATGTAGCTCATATAAGCACTCCTAGAAGGGATAGCTGAGAGAGAGAGATTAAACGCAAGGATTTCCAGTTTCTTAAAAAAGACTTCCTGGGGTCAAGGTGTGACGTGAAGATACAGCATAGGAAAGAGCCCGAATACTGAATTTCCTGAATTTGCAGAATTTCCCAAATTAGCTGAGAGGAATAAAATAGTGCACACAGGCACGTGTGCGCGCGTGCGCGCACACACACACACACGCACCCTGGTCCCAGGCCATCTCTTGTCAATTCCCATCTCCACTGAGAAACTCTGCCCGACTTTACAGAGTCACAGCTTGCATCTAAGTCCAGTTCCATCAAGAATCACAGCTTTATTCTGAACTGATGAATCTGGTGTTTGGCTTATCCAAATATTCCAAGTGTTAATTCAACCAGCTCTTTCTCACCTCCTCTCAAACAATTTTATTCCAAACTGAAACTATAATGCATAGGCCAAAAACATTTTGACTTACAGACAGTTGTCTGAAATAGCTTTTAGCTGTCCAATAAATAAAAAATAACAGGAGTCAAAAATAGAGAACAGCCTTATGTCTAGATCATCACGGCTCTCCTTTCCACTCCTTCCTCCCAAGTTGTTTAAAGATAACTTTTTACACACAATCAGAAAATAAAATACTGGCCTCTTATTTCCTGAAGACTGGGAACCAAAATGGCGCCAGATTTTCAACTATTGTCATAACCCAAATGTATTTAAACATTCGAGAAGATTTCAAAAAAAAAAAGATTTCAATTCTTGGCCCTCTAGAGCTTTTCTCCACACAACTCCTGTTGAGTTCAATCCTTCAAACACCACAATTTGATCCAGGGGGAATACGATCCTGCCTCTGGGTTTATTCTGTTAAGGGATCCAAAGGTAACATCAGATTTCCATTTCAATCACTGCCCCCCCTAATTCTGACTACTTAATAACTAATATCCCATCTTTCCCAGGGTTTTAAAAAGAAATGCTTGCATTTCCATTAAATCCTAATTTTTTTTTAATGTATGTTGCTTCTTCTACATTTCTAAACATGTATACTTTCCATAATTCTGAAGTTTACCCAAAAGGTTTTACTTTCTGCTCTGTGTCCATTGTGATTTTCTGAGTCATCTTTAATTACCTGCTAAGGACAAGCATATTCACATAAAGCTGCAGACACAGGTTAAACCTTAACGTTTCTCTCAGGCTCTTTCAAAATCTGCTTACAAAGCAAAACATCAGTCGGATTCCTGAAACTGGGCAATACTATAAATTTCATTTCCTATTTTAGTTTCAGTGGGTAAGTTAAAGATTTACACATTTTAGGGCTTCCCTGGTGGTACAGTGGTTAAGAATCCGGCTGCCAATGCAGGGGACACGGGTTCGAGCCCTGGTCTGGGAAGATCCCACATGCCGCGGAGCAACTAAGCCCGTGAGCCACAACTACTGAGCCTGCGCGTCTGGAGCCTGTGCTCCGCAACGGGAAAGGCCGCGACAGTGAGAGGCCCGCGCACCGTGATGAAGAGTGGCCCCCGCTCGCCGCAACTGGAGAAAGCCCTCGCACAGAAACGAAGACCCAACACAGCCAAAAAAATAAATAAATAAATAAATAAATTTATTTTAAAAGAAAAAGATTTACACATTTTATTGGATAAAGTCTGCCAAAATAGACTGCTGATAAACAAAATGCATAAACAGCAAGAAGAAACATCCAGTTGACTAAATAAGTAACTGAATAAGGAATCAAACACCAATATCACTACCGCTCAAAGAGGAAGCTGAGGAAATTTGCCCAAAAGGATGTACAAAGTAGTTATGATAGTGGCGGCCAGGATGAGCACAGTTACAAAAACGACCCTCACATATAAGGCACAGGGCCCCCCCTGCACGGATCTAAAGGAAACCTAGAGGTTTTGGTTTGGGTCCTCCCCAGCAGCACAGGGCAGATCAATCAGCCCTTTAACAGCTTCGAAAAGATGTGCTAATGACTGACTGAAGTCCCAGCCAGCAATGAGCAGGCGTTCCCAACCCGGGGGTATTCACTATAGTCACTGGGAAAGGGTCTCTCTGAGAAAAACTGAATTACTTCTGCTGGAAGAGCTTAAAACCTTCAGCTCAAGGTCTGAAAAACAGTTTGGTTTGGTGTATTCCTTTACCATCTGAAAAGTTAAAGCAGGGACAAAAAACATATGACCTGCAGACAGGAAAACACTCTTGGGATAGGTCAGGAATAAGAAAATTTAGTGAAAGTGAAGAGAGGATTGTAGAAGACACCCAGACTACACAGAAATTAAGCGCAGGACAGTTCTCAAGTTGACAATAATGAAAAATAAAAATTGAAATCGACCAGAAGAAAAGCTCTTAAAATAGGCCGCATGCCTTCACGTAGGCCAAGAGCTAACCCAGAGTCACAGCGCTAGGAGAACCAGCTACAGTCATTTCAATCTTTGGGAATCCATGAGGCCCCAGTTGAAAATAATTTATCAGATACCTAAGTTATAAAAGAGGAGTGCATGAGTCTACATATTACAAGCTTCCCAAATGAACTACTTAAATAATAATAATGATAAATGTTGTAAATTCCTTGAAGAAAATAAAGCACAGGGAATTCGTAAAATATTAAAATGCAATATTTAAAAATATATAGCCATTTTTCACCCTCCTTTGTTCTATGTTTGTTTTAAATCTTAACAAATTTACTCCAGCACAAAATAAAGGTTTTTTTTTAAATCTGTAACTAAGATGAGACTCTTGCTTTGAATTCCTCAAATACACCCAACAAAAAACAAAAGTCAGGGTCCTGTTTTTCGGGGTGAGTGGCATCTGGACCCGCCCAGATAGGTGGTAGTTTCAAGTCTCTTCCTTCTTTTCCAACCCTTTCCATCTTTTCCAAGTTGTGCCTCAATTAATATTTCCCATTGCCTGTGACAATGACTTTCCAAAGAAAATGGGAGGACACAATGGTGAGTACCCAATTCTGAACAGCGGCTGCAGGGCGATTTCAGCTCTATCGTGTCTAGTGCCTGCTCGTCATTAGCAATGACTCATTAGAAAAGAAAGAACCTGAGCACCACAGGGGGATGGTCATGGGCTGCCCAGGGAAGGTTGCAGGGGAACTTACTTGGGGGCTAGGAGGAACAGAATTACTGGGTTTTTAAAAAGCAGTTTATTTTAACCTATTTCAAAAAATCTGAAAGTGCAAAGTGTTCTATTGATAAATGCGGAAGGGACCTCCAGCATCACCTAGTTCACACCTTCATTTATAAGCAAGACTTCCTGTTCCTCTGGCGCTGGCAGTTCCTCTTCTGCTCTCCTGTCTTTGGAACTGCCACCCACCTCCTTGACCCAAGCCAGTTGCCTGGTGGTCTCCCGGGGTTGCCTGTGTTTAGAGACCCGTTTGCTCTGATCCCTTTCAGGGGCCACCAGGTGATCCGTGAGGCATAGAGAGAACTTACTGGCCTGGAATGGCAGTGTTCTCTTTTGCTTGGACCCATGACCCATGCTCTGCCCAGCTGCACACCTTTCCATTGCCTTTCCATTGCTTGCATGGGCACTTGTCTCCAAGCCCCGCTCTCTCCCAGGCCATCCATGTTAACCTTTTCTCTCCCTGCCTCATTTCCAAAAGTGGTCAAAGACGTCAGGACACTACTGCTGTGTGAATTTGGACCCTCGGCTGCCTCCTCCACAAAATATATTGCAAAAGGATACAAAATTAATGCACAGAAATCTGTTGCATTCCTATACACTAATGATGAAAAATCTGAAAGAGAAAATAAGGAAACACTCCCCTTTATCATTGCAAAAAAAAGAATAAAATACCTAGGAATAAACCTACCTGAGGAGACAAAAGACCTGTATGCAGAAAACTATAAGATACTGATGAAACAAATTAAAGATGATACAAACAGATGGAGAGATATATCATGCTCTTGGATTGGAAGAATCAACATTGTGAAAATGACTATACTACCCAAAGCAATCTACAGATTCAATGCAATCCCTATCAAACTACCAATGGCATTTTTCACAGAACTAGAACAAAAAATTGCACAATTTGTATGGAAACACCAAAGACCCTGAATAGCCAAAGCAATCTTGAGAAAGAAAAACAGAGCTGGAGTAATCAGGCTCCCTGACTTCAGACTATACTACAAAGCTACAGTAATCAAGACAGTATGGTACTGGCACAAAAACAGAAACATAGATCAATGGAACAGGATAGAAAGCCCAGAGATAAACCCATTCACATATGGTCACGTTATCTTTGATAAAGGAGGCAAGAGTATACAATGGAGAAAAGACAGCCTCCTCAATAAGTAGTGCTGGGAAAACTGGACAGCTACATGTAAAAGAATGAAATTAGAACACTCCCTAACACCATACACAAAAATAAACTCAAAATGGTTTAAAGACCTAAATGTAAGGCCAGACACTATAAAACTCTTAGAGGAAAACATAGGCAGAACACTCTATGACATAAGTCACAGCATGATCCTTTTGACCCACCTCCTAGAGAAATGGAAATAAAAACAAAAATAAACAAATGGGACCTAATGAAACTTAAAAGCTTTTGCACAGCAAAGGAAACCATAAACAGAACGAAAAGACAACCCTCAGAATGGGAGAAAATATTTGCAAATGAAGCAACAGACAAAGGATTAATGTCCAAAATATACAAGCAGCTCATGCAGCTCAATATCAAAAAAACAAACAACCCAATCCAAAATGGGCAGAAGACCTAAATAGACATTTCTCCAAAGAAGATATACAGATTGCCAACAAACACATGTAAGGATGCTCAACATCACTAATCATTAGAGAAATGCAAATCAAAACTCCAATTAGGTGTCACCTCACACCAGTCAGAATGGCCATCATCAAAAAATCTACCAACAATAAATGCTGGAGAGGGTGTGGAGAAAAGGGGACACTCTGCACTGTTGGTGAGAATGTAAATTGATAGTCACTACGGAGAACAGTATGGAGGTTCCTTAAAAAACTAAAAATAGAACTACCATATGACCCAGCAATCCCACTACTGGGCATATACCCTGAAAAAACCATAATTCAAAAAGAGTCATGTACCACAATGTTCATTGCAGCACTATTTACAATAGCCGGGACATGGAAGCAACCTAAGTGTCCATCGACAGATGAATGGATAAAGAAGATGTGGCACATATATACAATGGAATATTACTCAGCCATAAAAAGAAACAAAATTGAGTAATTTGTAGTGAGGTGGACGGGCCTAGAATCTGTCATACAGAGTGAAGTAAGTCAGAGAGAGAAAAACAAATACTGTATGCTAACACATATATATGCAATCTAAAAAAAAAAATGTTCTGAAGAAACTAGGGGCAGGAGAGGAATAAAGACGCAGACATAGAGAATGGACTTGAGGACACAGGGAGGGGGAAGGGTAAGCTGGGAGGAAGTAAGAGAGTGGCATGGACATATATACACTACCTAATGTAAAACAGATAGCTAGTGGGAAGCAGCCGCATAGCACAGGAGATCAGCTCGGTGCTTTGTGACCACCTAGAGGGGTGGAATAGGGAGGGTGGGAGGGAGAAGCAAGAGGGAGGGGATATGAGGATATAAGTATACGTATAGCTGATTCACTTTTTTATATAGCAGAAACTAACACACCATTGTAAAGCAATTATACTCCAATAAAGATGTTAAAAAACATATATTGCAAAAACCAATATATTGCCCAATATACCTTACAGAGTTGTGAGCAAAAATGAGCATTTTGTAAACAATGGTGACATTTAAATTAATGTATTATTATTATTACCAATCAAAATAAGAAAGACGACATGATAAATATGAGAGTTGTCCCGAACACTGAGGATGCCGTCTAATCAAGGAAGCCTTCCTGCAAGAAACGTCAGTCTCACGCTCCTTACACACTCCAAACTCACTGCATTGACTCTCTGGGCAAAGATCTGTCTGCCTCAGGAATTCCTGGGAAAAGCAAGGTATCTGCTTTAAAAATAAAGAAAAGTCAGAATCTCATCTAGCACTTTCAGCAACACAAAGTGGTCCTTCTCCTCCAGATGAGCCCTCACGCTCTCGGTCTCATCAAGCCATTGTTCTTGACAAACCAACCAGGTGAAGGACAAAGGCAGAGAAGGAAAAAAAGCAAAGACCGGAAGTAGAGACTGAAGAACACAGTCACAGCAAGTGGAGAAGCAGCTTGGAGACCACGGGCATTTCTTCGGAAGTCTCTAAACGGTCCCAGTTTGGCACCATCCCCCGGGCGCACCGCTGGGACACACACAGCTGTCCCCCTGCACACGCCCACTGAGGATCTGCCTCGCTCCTCCCGGGTCCCGGAGTCTGTTTTCCGATTCAGGCCTTGCTGTTTCACTGTGTCTTTTCACTCTAATAAGATACGTATCTGAGGGGAAAGTGGGACTATTGATTTTTTTTCCAGTCACTTGTGAACTGCTGAATTTCATTATTTTAAATCTCACTGGAAAAGAGCCGTGACATCAGCCTGGCTGCTGATCGTGGGCTGAAGGCAGGTGTCGTGGGGAGGCCAGAGCACCTCCAAGACTCGGCCAGCCTCGCCCGGGGGCCCTGAGCGGTTAAGCAACGGGGCCCAGGGAGCAGGCCCGGCTCTCCACCACCACCCTCCCCCAGCTCAGATGCGCCCACCGAGGTCCGGCCAGACTGGCCGTAACCAGGGCTTCAGTTTGTTTTGCAGTTAGTGCCAATGGCTTGTAAAAAGATGTGACATGTTTCTTCCAAATGTACAACGAGAGACAATTCATCCATGAGCTGCCACAACACATTTCAGGCAAAGCATGAAAAATTCCAGGAGCTGAGGAATGAACTCAACCACAGACTAATACAAACCAGCCGAGCGTCTCTAAAGAATGTTGGAAAGTATCGTCTGCAGCCCTCACTCAGCTCTGTCGTTGCTACTCTGATTACTCCTACCTGGCTTTACGGTCAGCCAGGGTCACAGCTGGCCCTGTCCCCACTGATGTTCAAGGCACTCAGACCAACAAGAGGGGCAGAGCTGATGGCTCTCGAGGCAGATGAGCTGCACATCACAACCCTCCTCCACTTATAGAAATAAACAGACGGGGGCTTCCCTGGTGGCGCAGTGGTTGAGAATCTGCCTGCCAATGCAGGGGACACGGGTTCGAGCCCTGGTCTGGGAAGATCCCACATGCCGCGGAGCAGCTAAGCCCGTGCGCCACAACTACTGAGCCTGCGCGTCTGGAGCCTGTGCTCCGCAACAAGAGAGGCCGCGATAGTGAGAGGCCCGCGCACCGCGATGAAGAGTGGCCCCCGCTCACTGCAACTGGAGAAAGCCCTTGCACAGAAACGAAGACCCAACACAGCCATAAATTAATTAATTAATTAATTAATTTTTTTAAAAAAAGAAATAAACAGACGGACACTCACACCCCGAATGCAGGCACGCCATCCAGGAAAACCCCAGAAACGGTCACTTCCTTCCTCCCTGTGTCCCCATCCTTCCCCTCCCCACCACACACCCCAATCCCACTCCAGAGAGGGGGAAGGATGGGTTTCTGTAGGGGAGGATCGGGCTCACTAGAGAAACCCGTCCTTCTGGACCCCTCCCATCAGAGGAAGACTTGCAGGAGGAAACAAGGAGTTTGTTCCAAAGCTGAGGGATTGGAATCCCAGGGATGAAGGAAAGTCCAACTAACGTACAACGTACATCTTTTGAGTGGCTTCTGTCTTTCACATGTCCCTGGCCCTGTAAGCTTCCATATTGCAGAGTTCCTGATACCCAGGTACTTAAGAAAGTTCTCCTCTTGTTCATTGGAAGACAACCATTCTCTCTGGCTCTATCAAAAGGTAGCTCTGATGTCTGGGAAGGCAGCTCTTTCATTCCATCCTGCTAAGACATTTGATCCAAAACACAGATGTCAGAAAATTCAAACTGCTGCTTTGATTTCTATTAAAATATCCAAATAAAAAGCCGTCGGTTCTCTGGTCCCCAGCAAGTGCCCTTCTACTTCCCGTCCTTCTTGAACAGCAGCGGCCCAAGGATTCCCCACAAGCTACAGTCCGAAAGGAAGGTGCCCACACAAGCAGTCTCCACCAGTGAGTCACTCACAGACGCCAAGTGCCCTTAGGAAGCTCCTTCTCAAGCGCAATGGGTGGCTTATCCAGGGAAAGCAGCGTAGCCTCCCCGTTGAACTTGAACACTGTGGAAGCAGTCAGAATCAGCTCTTCCCCAGACAGCACCATGAGTTTCTAGCTGGCCTCTGTGAAAAGTCTTCATAGATGTTGATAATGATAGGATGTCGAATGGTCTGTTTCTCCAGGTTTCTGTAACCTCTCTTCATAAGACCAAGATTTTCCTACTTCACAATTTGTCTGGATCTCTTCATCTGGCCTGAGAAGAAACTACAGTGGACCCTTGAACAACACAGGTCTGAACTGCAAGAATCCACTTATATGCAGATATTTTTCAATAGTAAATACTACACGGTCAGTGGTTGGATGAATCCCGGTACGCAAAGGAAGCACGGATCCAGAGCGCCAGCTTTGAATTACACGGGGATTAATCCCCACATTATTCAGGGGTCCACTGTATTCTCACAACAAACAAAGACGGCTATTGATGCAGATAAGATGCATTCTTCTAGCTGGGGCACCTATGGGATATCATTCTAAAAGATAACCAATCCCTCATAGCAAAAACTATGATATAATTAATTAGTTAAGATACTAGGCCAAGCAATCTCTGATCTGTTGGCCAATAAAACCACATTGGCTTCTTTCAAATGCTCCATTTCTAGGGGTGAGTACCACAGCCTGTCCGCTTGGCAAAAGCGTGCCTTCCTTCTTATGGAAAGCACACATAACAATGATGGTTTTTCCATTTGATATCTGTGACGGGGAACAGCACGATGCCTCACTCCCCCAGGTGGAAGAGAGGAAGCTGACCAGACAAAACCTGCACCTGGGAGGTGCCCCCTGCACCACCAAGTAAATAAAGGAGATGCCAAGGGTCAGGGTCCCCCAGATGACGAGGATGCCTCAGGGTGGTCCCTCTCCAGCAACATGAAACCCCACTGAGTGCCGGCGGTGCTCTCACAGCGAAGATCCTCAGCACAAGTGGAAGGTCACACTATGAACTAGCCATTGAATTGCCCGTGTTGCTTTCTGTCTTTAATCACTCTGGGATTTTCCCTCCCACCCTTGCCACGCAACCCTTAGTCCTTCTATTCCTAAGACTCCCTCCTACACTGAGCCCTCGTGGGTTCAGGTCACTGAGATGCCCAGGTGTTCCTGCAGGCAGATCAGCACAAAAAGTGAGAGCCGGCTCCTGACCTGAACTCTGCAACCTCCGTGGGCACAGGTGGATTCGGGGATGATGGGTCCTCCCCGAGGAGCCCCCAGACGGCACTGCAGCACGTTCAAGAGCCATCCTTACATCGGATTTCCCTAACAGCGTCATAGAATCAGATTGCCACAAACCTTGAAAGGTCTTTCAAGAGTCTGTTCAGTTGATTAGAGCACTGGATGACTCGGCAAAAGTCACACCTTTATTTCGTCTGCATCTCCTCCTGATGAAAAGGCAGGCTGGAGCACATGGGCAGAATAACAGACTAGAAATGGTAAGATCTGAGTTCAGGGGCACAGCTCCATCAGCTACCACACTCTGGAGCTCTTTGTTTTAGACTAAGAGATCTCTAAGTGGAAACTATCTAAGTTACGTCTCTTACTAGCTGCATCCCCAGGAAATTTTCTGAGTTCTTATTGCCTGAACTGTTAAATGAGAATAAGAACAGCCTGCCCACCACACTGGGCTGCTCTGCATGCCGTGAGTTAGCAAGTGAGAAAGCAGGCGCTCTGCCACCTGTGTGTCTCTGTATGGGGACAGGGCACACCTGCAGGAATGCTGCCCGGGAGTTCAGCTCAAAACACAGAGGCTCTGTGACGTACTGCAGTGGGCGCCAAGCTAGGCACGCTCGTCCCCTCAGAGTGCTTGTGCGAGCGGCGAGAGGAGTGAGGCCAACCTCTGCGCTGCTCAAAGCGAAAGGAGAAACAAGTAGGACACGTCTGGATGGCGGGACCAAAACAGGCTCGCTTTAAGCTTCAGGCATAAATGTGTGCTTTTATAAACATAAAAATAAAGGTACGTGTATATTTCATCTTATATATTACACATATTCCATATATACATCTGTCTGATATAATGCATACATCACATGTATAATTACATATGATACATAATGTGTAATATCATGTGTGTGCATGTATGTGTGTGCATTTGTATATGTGTGTATGTGTGTGCATGTGTGTATGTGTGTGCGTATGTGTGCATCTGTGTATGTGTGTGCATGTGTGTATATGTGTGTGTGCATTTGTATATGTATGTGTGTGCATTTGTATGTGTATATGTGTGTGCATGTGTGTATGTGTGTATATGTGTGTATATGTGTGCATTTGTATATGTGTATGTGTGTGCATGTGTGTATGTGTGTGCATGTATATGTGTGCATGTGTATGTGTGTGTGCATGTGTGTGTATGTGTGTGCATGTGTTTATGTGTGTGCATCTGTGTGTGTAGCATGACTTCCATAGGAGGGACAAGGGAAGCAGGAGTAGGAAAGATCCCTAGAGGCCAAGGCTATACCGTAAGGACACAGGCGAAAGTGAAGGAGAAAGAGCGCGGGCAGACTTGATGGGGAGTTTCTTTTGGCTGAAATCTGGCAACAACGCACATCTCTTCCCCTTCTCTACGGGCATGAGCCCGGGGTTAGAGTTCTGCAGGGAAATATCAGGGCTGGGAGGGGAGGGGAGGACACCGTGAGCAGCTCCCTGCACAAGCATCCAGCTCCGATGGGCTGGATGGGGGGTGGTACATGTGTGAGAGGGGACAGCTACTCGCTAAATAGTCTAAAACACATTTGGAAGGCAGTTAGAAGGCTTCAGAAGACTGAAATCCCCGTGATAAAAACGACAAGCAGTAAGCATGGTAAAGCACTTGCTGCCACCCAGGCACCGTTATAGGAGCTTTATATGTATTAACTCAGTGCATCCTCAGAATAGCCCATCCCTCCCCCAATAATAAGTGATTCCAGCTAATGAGCGGTTGAGTGAGGTAATCAGATGGTAGAGTCCATATTCTCAACCGCTACAGGGGGTGACGTTTTCTTAAGTATTTTCTGCAGCATGATAACCAGGCAGAACTTCCATCCCCCTCACTGCTCTACACCCGCCGCACCTGCAGGTCTCACCACATCTGCGTGTTCATCCAGGCACGGCTCACTTTCTGTCTAACATGAGTAAGGGTGGGTTCTGTCTTTCGCCATAATAAGGTTACGACCTCCCCAAAGGCTAGAGGTCCATGTGTATCTCTTGGGTCTCCCACGATGCAGAACACAAGGAAGGTTCTCCCTCTATAGCAAGTGGATAAGAAACTAGGCTTTGACGTAATGAACAGGAATTTAAGTATCAGTTTTGCCTCTTATTAATTGGGACTTTGGGCAAATTATTTGACCTTCTTAAACTCTCTTGTCCTCCTCTGTGAAATGGGTATAATAATAGAAGCAACTCATAGAGTAAAGCTTAGCACAGTGCCTGGCACGTAGTAAGACTCAGTAAATGTTAGTACCGTGAATAATAACTCATTCTTTCAGGCCATTGATTGAGTCTCCTCTCTACCAGATCCCCAGCCTCTCCTGTCCCCAGCTGACCATCCTCAGCAAAGGCTGGCATCCAAATCTCCAACTACTTGAGCTCCAGTAGATCTCAAAAGGGCAGGAAGGCACCCCTGGGGCGTTTGGAAATGGGAAAGGTCCATATCAGAATGGAGAGGAATAGTGGTATTTAGTGGGTTGGGTAGCCAGTGTATAAAATATCCTGCGATGTGCAGGACTGCCCCACACCATGAAGAATTTTGCCACTCAAAATATCAACAGTGCTTCCCTTGAAAAAACAAAGCACTGCTTGGAAAAGAATTTATATATGCGGGACAGCAGACAAAATCAATCCCATAAACAGATCAACGAGATGAGCGATCCAAAATCAGTTAGGAAATCACCAGTACCTCCTGATGGTTTCCGGTGGCTCTGCACGGACGGGAATCTGCTCGGCCAAGGCCAGAGTGTCCTGCAAGGTCTTGCTGAGCTCCTGCAGCTCGCCCAGGGACAGCCCTCCCACAAGGTCGCAGCCCTGCCACGGGAGGACCCACTCCTGCTCTTCTATTTCCCTTCTCAGCTGTTGATCTTTTGCGTCCAGCACAGACATCCTGGCTTGGAGGGCTTCGATTTCTTTCTGTAGAGAATAGAGAGAGCAGATTTTGTAAATTCACCCTGCTCATGGCAGCATGCGCTGCTGAGAATGAGTCCTTTCCATGAGAGTCTGCCATATGCATGAGAGCCGTGAAGTTGCCCTTCTGAAGCAGGCAGATTTTTGGAGGTTTGCTGAACTGGAAAAATCATGCCAGCTTTGTATTTCTGATTAGTTGGCATAAGAAGAAACATTCCCTCCCAAGCATGAAATAACTCCGGGTGGTGAGCCAAGAATTTAACTTGGAAGAAGCCAGCAAATATATAAACGACTTACTTCATTTCAGGTGACAGAGCTAGAACACAGGGCAGCAAACTTCATGGACCTGAGACACCAGTAAGCAGGTAACACGACCCACAGACCAAAAAAGAAAAGCAAACGAGGCTTGGCTGGTCTGTCCCCAAACATGCAAATTTACCATGTAGAGAAAGATTAGAAATCATATCCTCTTAAGTCTACAGGATTGCGAGAACAATGAGATACCGCAGATAGCACTCTGCTGTCTAGGTTCATAAAAATAGTAAATAGATTTAACTTCCACTAATACAACAAACCAAAATCCAAAGAATCGAGTATTGTCCAATCTTGAGGTCAATGGATAAAACAAGCAGCAGGTAACTGAATGCCCTCTGTGCATACAGTGTTATGGCAGCTAATCATCTCACTGACCATAGGATTCTGAATCTAAAACGAGACGCTTTTAATTAACATGCTCCCATGTTCCATGCACTGGTTTCCAGCTGATGAGAGCATAGCTCTAACCCTGGCTGTCCCCCCATCTCTCACCCACGTCCTCTCAGCCTCAAGGTACAGATCACCCACAGCTCTACCCACTGACGCCTCTTCCAGTAGGGGAGGAAGGACACACAGCAGGAGGTACCGAAGACCCACCCAAGACACCCTAAGAAAACAACAGCGTGTATCCCACTGGTCCAAGATTATGGTATTACTGACACTGTCTCCCATCTCACCTCCCTACTTCCAACCTTTGAATTCCCATCCCCTATTCTTTTCTTTTCTGTTTGTTTGTTTTGGGTTTTTTTAACTGTGGTAAAACACAGGTAACATAAAATGTACCATCTTAACCATTTTTAAGTGTAATTCAGTAGAATTAAGTATATTCATATCATTGTGCAGCCATCACCACCATCCGTCTCCAGAGCTCCCTGCATCCTGCAAAACTGAAACTCTGTCCCCATTAAACAGTGACCCCGCCATTCCCCCTGCCCCCAGGCTTGGTGGTCATCATTCTACTTTCTGTCTCTAGAATCTAACTCTTCTGGGGACCTCGTATACGTGGAATCATACAATATTTGTCTTTCTGAGGCTAGCTCATTTCACTTAGTATAATGTCCTCCAGTTTAATCCATGCTGCAGCACGTTTCAGAATTTTCTTCCTTTTAAAGGCTGAATGATACTGCATTGTATGCATACACCACATTTTGTTTATCTATTCATCTGTCGATGGACCCTTGGGTTGCTTCCACCTTTTGACTGTTGTGAATAATGCTGCTATGGAGATGTCTTTGAGGCTCTGCTTTCAGTTCTTTTGGGGTTTATACCCAGAAGAGAAATTGCTGAATCACATGGTAATTTTACTTTTAATTTTTTAAAGAACCACCATCCTGTTTTCCACAGTGGCCCTCCACCCTATTCTCACACAGATGTCAAAGTGACTCTTTAAATTGTGGTCAATTACATAACTTCACTGCTTAAAAACCCCCCATGGCTCCCATTCCAGTCAGAGAAGAGCCCAAGACCTCACAAGGCCCTGCAAAGGCCCTCTCATCACTGACCTTCTCCTCTGCTGTTCTCTGCAATCCTGGCCTCCTGGCTGCCCTCTGAGTGCATGGGGCACACTCCCACTGCAGCCTTCGAGTGACTGTTCCCTCCATGGGGAACGCTCTTACTGGAGATTTCTGCAAGGCCCCCCCTCTTACATCAAGCGTTCGCTTCAATCTCCCTTCTCAGTGAGTAGACTCCCCTACCCCAACACTCTGGTCCATGCACTATAGCTCTTACCACCCTACAACATTCTAGGCATAGAATTTAGGCCTTTATTACGCTTGCCATTTCTTGTCTATCTCCCCACTCCCACCCCCACTAGGACATAAACTCCACAGGAACCCTGAACATGGCAAACAGTACCTGGCATGTCGTAGGCACTCAAAAATTCCTGCTGAATAAATGAATATCCACCTTCCCCCAGAGTCCTGCCATGAATGCTCCCTCCAAACACTAAGTATGTTCTGTACGTCATCAGGAATAGGGGAGACCTTCAACTGGTGAAAATTGTTCAGAACCAAAAACCAGACTTCACATTTTCAGCTACCCAAACCTTGCAATGATGCCCACTGAATATGAAAGTGCCAGTTTCTCATCCACCAGAGGGCAGACCACAGAAGCAAGAAGAACTACAATCCTGCAGCCTATGTAATGAAAACCACATTCACAGAAAGATAGACAGAATGAAAAGGCAGAGGACTACGTATCAGATGAAGGAACAAGATAAAACCCCAGAAAAACAACTAAATGAAGTGGAGATAGGCAACCTTCCAGAAAAAGAATTCAGAATAATGATAGTGAACATGATCCAGGACCTCGGAAAAAGAATGGAGGCAAAGATCAAGAAGATGCAAGAAATGTTTAACAAAGACCTAGAAGAATGAAAAAACAAACACCTAGAAGAATTAAAGAACAAACAAACAGAGATAAACAATACAATAACTGAAATGAAAAATACACTAGAAGGAATCAATAGGAGAATAATTGAGGTAGAAGAACGGATAAGTGACCTGGAAGACAGAATGGTGGAATTCACTGCTGCGGAACAGAATAAAGAAAAAACAATGAAACGAAATGAAGACAGCCTAAGAGACCTCTGGGACAACATGAAATGCATCAACATTCGCATTACAGGGGTCCCAGAAGGAGAAGAGAGAGAAAAAGGACCCAAGAAAATATCTGAAGAGATTATACTCAAAAACTTCCCTAACATGGGAAAGGAAATAGCCACCCAAGTCCAGGAAGCACAGAGAGGCCCAGGCAGGATAAACTCAAGGAGAAACACAGCAAGACACATAATATTCAAATTGACAAAAATTAAAGACAAAGAAAAATTATTAAAAGCAACAAGGGAAACAGGACAAATTACATACAAGGGAACTCCCATAAGGTTAGCAGCTGATTTCTCAGCAGAAACTCTACAAGCCAGAAGGGAGTGGCACGATATATTTAAAGTGATGAAAGGGAAGAACCTACAACCAAGATTACTCTACCCGGCAAGGATCTCATTCAGATTCTACAGAGAAATCAAAAGCTTTACAGACAAGCAAAAGCTAAGAGAATTCAGCACCACCAAACCAGCTCTACAGCAAATGATAAAGGAACTTCTCTAAGTGCAAAACACAAGAGAAGAAAAGAACCTACAAAAACAAACCCAAAACAATTAAGAAAATGATAATAGGAACATACATATCAATAATTACCTTAAATGTGAATGGATTAAATGCTCCAACCAAAAGACACAGGCTCGCTGAATGGGTACAAAAACAAGACCCATATATATGCTGTCTGCAAGAGACCCACTTCAGACCTAGGGACACATACAGACTGAAAGTGAGGGGATGGAAAAAGATATTCCATGCAAATGGAAATCAAAAGAAAGCTGGAGTAGCAATACTCATATCAGATAAAATAGACTTTAAAATAAAGAATGTTACAAGAGACAAGGAAGGACACTACATAATGATCGAGGGATCAATCCAAGAAGAAGATATAACAATTCTAAATATATATGCAACCAACATAGGAGCACCTCAATACATAAGGCAAATGCTAACAGCTATAAAAACAGGAAATCAACAGTAACACAATAATAGTGGGGGACTTTAACACCTCACTTACACCAATGGACGGATCATCGAGACAGAAAATTAATAAGGAAACACAAGCTTTAAATGACACAATAGACCAGATAGATTTAATTGATATTTATAAGACATTCCATCTGAAAACAGCAGATTACACTTTCTTCTCAAGTGTACACGGAACATTCTCCAGGTTAGATCACATCTTGGGTCACAAATCAAGCCTTGGTAAATTTAAGAAAACTGAAATCATATCAAGCATCTTTTCCGACCACAATGCTATGAGATTAGGAACCAATTACAGGGGAAAAAAACCCCATAAAAAACACAAACACATGGAGGCTAAACAATACGTTACTAAATAACCAAGAGATCACTGAAGAAATCAAAGAGGAAATCAAAAAATACCTAGAGACAAATGACGAGAACATCTTGATCCAAAACCTATGGGGTGCAACACAAGCAGTTCTAAGAGGGAAGTTTAGAGCAATACAATCCTACCTCAAGAAACAAGAAAAGTCTCAATCTAACCTTACACCTAAAGGAACTAGAGAAAGAAGAACAAACAAAACCCAAAGTTAGTAGAAGGAAAGAAAGATCAGAGCAGAAATAAATGAAATAGAAACAAAGAAAACAATAGCAAAGATCAATAAAACTAAAAGCTGTTTTTTGGGGAAGATAAACAAAATTGATAAACCTCTCGCCAGACTCATCAAGAAAAGGAGGGAGAGGACTCAAATCAATAGAATCAGAAACGAAAAAGGAAAAGTTACAACAGACACCACAGAAATACAAAGCATCATAAGAGACTACTACAAGCAACTCTTTGCCAATAAAATGAACAACCTGGAAAAATGGACAAATTCTTAGAAAGGAATAACCTTCCAAGACTGAACCAGGAAGAAATAGAAAATATGAACAGACCAATCACAAGTAATGTAATTGAAACTGTGATTAAAAATCTTCCCAAAAAACATAGGCAGAACACTCTATGACATAAATCACAGCAAGACCCTTTTTTGACCCACCTCCTAGAGAAATGGAAATAAAAACAAAAATAAACAAATGGGACCTAATGAAACTTAAAAGCTTTTGCACAGCAAAGGAAACCATAAACAAGACGAAGACAACCCTCAAAATGGGAGAAAATATTTGCAAATGAAGCAACAGACAAAGGATTAATCTCCAAAATTTACAAGCAGCTCATGCAGCTCAATATCAAAAGAACAAACAACCCAACCCAAAAATGGGCAGGAGACCTAAATAGACATTTCTCCAAAGAAGATACACAGATCGCCAACAAACACATGAAAGAATGCTCAACATCACTAATCATTAGAGAAATGCAAATCAAAACTACAATGAGGTTATCACCTCACACCAGTCAGAATGGCCATCATCAAAATATCTACCAACAATAAATGCTGGAGAGGGTGTGGAGAAAAGGGAACCCTCTTGCACTGTTGGTGAGAATGTAAATTGATAGTCACTACGGAGAACAGCATGGAGGTTCCTTAAAAAACTAAAAACAGAACTACCATGTGACCCAGCAATCCCACTACTGGGCATATACCCTGAGAAAACCATAACTCAAAAAGAGTCATGTACCACAATGTTCATTACAGCTCTATTTACAATAGCCAGGACATGGAAGCAACCTAAGTGTCCATCGACAGATGAATGGATAAAGAAGATGTGGCACATATATACAATGGAATATTACTCAGACATAAAAAGAAACGAAATTGAGTTATTTGTAGTGAGGTGGATAGACCAGAGACTGTCATACAGAGTGAAGTAAGTCAGAAAGAGAAAAACAAATACCGTATGCTAACACATATATATGGAATAAAAAATAAAATGGTTCTGAAGAACCTAGGGGCAGGACAGGAACAAAGACACAGTCGTAGAGAATGGACTTGAGGACTCGGGGAGGGCGAAGGGTAAGCTGGGACAAAGTGAGAGAGTGGCATGGACATACAGACACTACTAAATGTAAAACAGATAGCTAGTGGGAAGCAGCCACATAGCACAGGGAGATGAGCTAGGTGCTTTGTGACCACCTAGAGGGGTGGGATAGGGAGGGTGGGAGGGAGATGCAAGAGGGAGGAGATGTGGGGATATATGTATATGTATAGCTGATTCACTTTGTTATAAAGCAGAAACGAACACACCATTGTAAAGCAATTATACTCCAATAAAGATGTTAAAAAAAAAATCTACCAACAAAGCAAAGTCCAGGACCAGATGGCTTCACAGGTGAATTCTATCAAACATTTAGAGAAGAGCCAACACCCATCCTTCTCAAACTCTTCCAAAAAATTGCAGAGGAAGGAACAGTCCCAAACGAATTCTACAAGGCCACCATCATGCGATACCAAAGCCAGACAAAGATACCACAAAAAAAAGAAAATTACAGACCAATATCACTGATCAATATAGATGCAAAAATCCTCAACAAAATACTAGCAAACAGAATCCAACAACACATTAAAAGGATCATACACCATGATCAAGTGGGATTTATCCCAGGGATGCAAGGATTCTTTGATATACGCAAATCAGTAAGTGTGATACACCAGGTTAACAAATTGAGGGATAAAAACCATATAATCATCTCAATCGATGCAGAAAAAGCTTTTGACAAAATTCAACACCTATTTACGACAAAAACTCTCCAGAACTGGGCATAGAGGGAACTTACCTCAACATAATAAAGGCCGTATATGACAAACCCACAGCCAACATCGTTCTCAATACTGAAAAACTGAAAGCATTTCCTCTAAGATCAGGAACAAGACAAGGATGTCCACTCTCGCCACTGTTATTCAACATAGTTTTGGAAGTCCTAGCCATGGCAATCAGAGAGGAAAAAGAAATAAAAGGAATACAAATTGGAAAAGAAGAAGTAAAACTGTCACTGTTTGCAGATGACATGATACTATACATAGAGAATCCTAAAGATGCCACCAGAAAATGACTAGAGCTCATCAATGAATTTGGTAAAGTTGCAGGATACAAAATTAATACACAGAAATCTCTTGCATTCCTATACACTAACAATGAAAGATCAGAAAGAGAAATTAAGGAAACAATCCCATTCACCATTGCAACAAAAAGAATAAAATACCTAGGAATAAACCTACCTAAGGAGGTAAAAGACCTGTACACAGAAAACTATAAGACACTGATGGAAGAAATCAAAGATGACACAAACAGATGGAGAGATATACCATGTTCTTGGATTGGAAGAACCAATATTGTGAAAATGACTATACTACCCAAAGCAATCTACAGATTCAATCCAATCCCTATCAAACTACCAATGGCATTTTTCACAGAACTAGAACAAAAAATCTTAAAGTTTGTATGGAAACACAAGAGACCCTGAATAGCCAAAGCAATCTTGAGGGAAAAAAACGGAGTTGGAGGAATCAGAGTCCCTGACTTCAGACTATACTACAAAGCTACGGTAATCAAGACAATATGGTACCGGCACAAAAACAGAAATATAGATCAATGGAACAGGATAGAAAGCCCAGAGATAAACCCACGCACCTACTGTCAACTAATCTGTGACAAAGGGGGCAAGGATATACAATGGAGAAAAGACAGTCTCTTCAATTAAAAAAAAAAGTGCCAGTTTATTGGAGAATATTTTCAAATAGCGACAATGTTTGCTTCCCTTTGCCCCCTTGCTATTGTATGGACTTGGATGGCAAACTCAGATAATAAGAACACTCTGCATGAGGCGGGGGCAGCGGGAGGGTTTCCAGTAACATGTCTGAGCCCCATTAACTTGTCTAAGGTCATTCAGCTGTTTGGAGGCTAAGCCAGCTCTTGGACTCAGTGTTAAAGCCCTCTGTTCTTTCCAGAAGTCAATGCTCCCCTTTCCTGCCTCAAAGCCTCCAGGCTCAGGCAGGTGTGGACAGAGCTTCAGGGCTCCTTGTCTCTGGGAGACACTGTCAACTTCCAGAGCTCCTGGTTGCCTCCTGGCTGGAACTCAGGGCTGCACCAAGGTTTCTAGCCCCTGATGATTCTCGGCCAACTTGCATCCACTGCTCTGGGCCAACCTGGAGCTCCCATGATGCCCCAGTCATTCCCAGTCCCACCCACCTTGCCCAGTCTGCACTTACAGCTCTGCCTCCTGACAGGTGCTACTCACAGCCCCACCTGACAGCAATTTCCATGAAGCATTGCCACAGCTCAGATTTTTTTTCTGCCTTCTGAAAGAATCTTCTACAGGGCAAAATGAGAAGAGGTGACAAACTGGCCTGGCAGACAAGGAAACCATATTCAACAGGTAATGAGGAATAGCAAACACAGGCACACACACCGCCAAGCTTTCAACCCCTCATTTGTAATGAGACTCCCAGCAGGCCCCCTAGTCACCACCCTCTGCCTTGTGCTTCCAGGTGGACAGCCAACGCTCTAATTGCTGCACTCAAGCAAAGACCCACTTTGCTGCCTTTGGCTCAAATGGATAAGAAAAATGCTGTCTTATTTCTAGAAGATTCTTCACCCACTTACCTGTAACTGCTGCTTTTCTTGGAGAAGCCAGTCTCGCCTGGTGATGGACACAAGCAGGTTGTCCTGAGCGGTGGGTTCCAACATCTTCGGCTCCATTCTGAGCTGGGCTTGGGTGTCGTCACTGCCAGCTCTTAAAACAAAACATACATATTGGTACAGATATGGATGAGCTGAAATCCTCAGATCTACAAGAATGTTAATGGAAAGAAGGTCCACAAAGTGGCCCCCAGCGGCTCTCATCCTTAGGAGGGTCATAGGGATGAGGTCCCTAATGTAAGTTTTTGTTTTAATGACAATCTGTCGGGGCTTTGGCTGTTTCCCAGAGCCACCTTGCTTAATTGGACTGGGCACCGTCCAGCACCATAGCTATGCCTGTGGCTATCTGCGCTGAAAGTGTAAAATACACACCAGATTTTAAAGACTTAGTATGAAACAAAGAGTGCAAAATAGCTCATTAATGATATTTATGTTCATTACCTGTTGGGATGACAATGTTTTTGATATACTGGGTTAATTAAGTATACTTTAAAAATTAATTTTATTTGTTTTTTTCTTACTTTTTAAAAATGTGGCTACTAGAGCATTTAAAATCATGTATGTGGTTTGCATTATACATCATTGGACAGCTCTGCCTGGACCATCCAGAGCAAAATTCCAGGGCTGATCTTGGCTGTGGAGATGACAAAGAGGGTTGACTGATGCTTGGGTCAGAGATTCTCAGAAAAGGTTTGCTAAAAGACTGTCAAAAACCACTAAAAATCTGTTTGGCTCTTTCTCCCATGCTTGCAAGAGTTGGCATATTTGGTTGAAGCAACGCTGGTGAAGATGTGGCCCAGGCTGCCGCCTTATGTTGGTGAGTTGCCGTTGCAGGAGCCTTGCAGGTGTTTCTCATCAAAGGATGACAAATCAATTTATAAGCAGTTACAGCAGTAAACAAGACTTGTCCCCTGCGCAGAGCAGAGGCAATGGATAAACTAAGGCCACGGACAAACGCTCCCCCCAGGGCTCAGACTTACTCACTGCAGGAGTGGAAAGGTAGAAGCCATGCTCCCACTTCCTACATCTTAACGTGGCCCTTACGTTAACAAGGGGGCCTACCAAGCACCACAGTGAAACAGCCCTAATATTCTTAGAAACAATGATAGAAAACGTGTCACCTCAGCTTTTCTAAATTAGAAAACAGTGGCCACAGAAAAGGGAGCCTGGCTTGCATTTCTGGGCCAGACACAGATTCAGACTCAATAATCTCAAAAGCTGCTTACTTAATATAACATACCACGCAATTTAGAAGCTTGTTTTAAGACTTGTTACTCGCTGTTTTGTGTGCATAAAGGCAAATCACAAGAGTAGTAGTAGTAATAAAAAAATTTAACTGGTAATAACAAAATAATCCGGTATAATTGAGAATTTACTGTACGCCGGGTGTTATCAGTGTTGCCAACGAAGAAAGAGAGCATCAGGGAGATCTGAGCAACTTGCTCTGGTGTAACCAAGCAGGACCCTATGGGGCCTTCCCAGAGCAAGACTCCCCCTCCAGGTCCCCCGCCTGCCTTTTGTCTGTAGAAAAACTTTAGTCAAAGAATAAATTTAACTGGAGAAAAGAAAATGCAGAAAGAAAGGAAACTTTCAAGCAAGACAAAATAATAATGGTTTAGCCATTAAACAAAGAAGTCAAAAACCTTTTGTTCCTCCTCAAGGGCTATAGATAACATTCTGAGCCATGTCCTTTGAGCTGTTTGGCAGATACTGAAACCCTCACCAGGTAGAAGAAGTTAACTGTATGCTGCTCACAAGCATGCAGACCCCAGACCGGTTGGAACCAGAAGGTTGATGATGTTGACTCCCAGTTACCTCACCACCAACCAATCAGAAGAAGGTCCACGAGCTGATCACACACCCCACAACCCCCCTCCCTCACCCCGTCTTTATAAACTTTTCCCTAAAAACCATCAGGGAGTTTGGGCCTTTTGAGCACTAGCTGCCTGGACTCCTTGCTTGGTGCCTGCAATAAACACTGCACTTCCCTTCACCACCACCAGGTGTCAGTAGACTGGCTTTCCTGGGTGTGGGCAAGCAGACCCAAGTCTGACTCCATAACACTGGGTCACACAGAGAGCAAGAAGCAGAGGTGAGGAGTCCATCAAAGGGCCATCAGGCTGGTCGCCACTTTCCAGCCCTTCCCTGGACACCGTACACCAGTCAGGCTTCAGCAAGATTATAAACTCCTGTTTCTTCCTGGCTTCTAGCCACATGCCACCCACACCTGCTGGCTAAGTCCCCTTGCCCATGATTCAACACAGTCAGCTGAGAGTGACAGCTTCAGGGAGGTAGACAACCACGGTTTGAGCCCTAACGCCACCTTTTTCTAGCTATGTGTCCTTGGACTTACCAAACCTCTCTGAACCTCACCTCCCTCGTTTTTAAAATGAGGATGATGGTGATGGTGATGCCTTCCCTATATGGCTCTATATGGCTGATGACGGGGATCAAATGTATTCAACTGATGGCCACTGAGTGCCTACCCTGTGCAGGTCCCACCCTCAGCCTGGGGCCATACGGGGACTCTGTCCTCGGGGAGCTGGCCGCTTCCCCCCCACCTCACCCTGGGCCCCCGAGTCTCAGCCTGTCCACCCAGCCTGTCCCCAGGGCCCAGCACTGAGCAGGGTTTAGCAAATATTTACCAAGTGACTTCAGGAGTCCATGGCCTAGAAAAATCCAGAAGCTGTTTATATTCAGCTTTCGATTGCATTAGATCATTTCTTCACACTAATTTATTTCCCAATTTGCTCTGCTTATGCAAATATTCAGAGTTTCCTGAATTTCCTAAATATATACCATCTGGGTCGGGATGGGAGTTAGTGAAGGGAATCAACACAGAATTGAAAATGAGCTGCAGGGGAACTACAGGTGGGTAGCTGGGAATTCTCCTTATTATCGTTAATCACATTCATTACTTAATCCATAAGAAAAGCCCCTGTGATTCACCGAAACTCCTCTCTGTGTCTCTCAGACTTTGACTCTGGGTAGAGAAAGCCATACACAGATGGCTGAGTGGTGGCCCCAGGACAAAAGGCAGCTCAGGAATGAAGCTGGGGACCGGTTTCTATCTCAGCCCATCAGCCCTCAGAGCCACGCTCCCTCTGCCTCCTACAATGCTGTTCCCTTTATTTTAATAAACCCCAATGTGTAATCCCAAATGTCAGTGCAAATTAGCCTTGCTATAAACTAATCAGTATGGAAAACGAGCAAATCCCTCAGGGGCAAGGATTAAAAACACGTGGGTTGGAATGTTAGCACAGCACTCGGTGCCCACGGGGACTCGGGGTGTCTAGGACCACACTCTCAGCCCCGGGTTTCATGCAGGCCCCCATCTGCCCAGTGCTGGAAGAATCCTGTCCTTTCTACTTTTGTCTTTTCCACCAATCACTTAAGGAAGGATAAAACCCATTTGTAAAATAAGATCCTACACCACTGAAAACAATATAGATCCAAATTGCACAGGACAGCATATTGCATCCCAGGGATAACATGGACCACGTGACTTTTGTGAGTACAGAGTTCAGTAATATTGAGAAAAGAATGAATCCCACCTAGGGGGAGGCGTTTCCTGAGAGTGTGCACCTGTGATGAACCCACCCGGCCACCGTCTCTCCAGCTGGCTCGCTGGGCCCCGGGCCCTCCAGTGCGCTGTCTTTGCTTGGAGGACCGCCTTCGGCAACGTCTAGAGTGAGACAGGGCAGAGGGGAGCCCAGACATCGCACCAGCTGGGACATCCCGTGCCAGAACGGCTCTTGGCGATTGCTGTGGTTTATACAGTTGTACGTATAACACAGAGGGTCCCTTTCCAGACAGGAATGACGGTCATCATGATGCCAGAAAAATTGCTATGTGGTACCACTGCTGGAATTGTAGAGTTTTAACTGAGGAAAGAAGCAAAACGGATGCTCTCATTTTCACAGTGAGGAAAACCTCAGCTCAGATGACCACTTCCGGCAACAAGACTTGAGTAGGACCTTCTGAATACCTTTGCCAACTGCTGCTCTATATCGAGGACTATTCTATCAAATTTATGTCATCTGACGAATGTGTTTCCATCTCTCCCTCGTTGGGAAGATGGTGATAAGGAAGTGGTTTGGGCCAGTTACGCAATCAATGAAGTGTGCGTTAAATCTGGAAATAGCTTTCCTAGCCAACAAACCATGTCATAAATGACTGAGGCCACTCTGATGACACAATCGAACATTGTAGATTTGCCAGGGACAATGTAGGTAACTTTACAGTTCTTCCTTATATATCTGATTTGGGTCTAAAAGTAAGGAGAGTGGAGTAAAAGTCATACACCTTAGAAAAGTGGACAGCATTGGTTTCTACGATCTTATCCCACATATAGAGATGACAGGCTTGCAGGAGGGGCACGTGGACATTTACTTGGGTTTATAATAACCATGCCCAATACAACAGGCTTCAGACAGACTTCAGCTGAATTTGAGCAAAGAGGATGACACAGGAGACCTTTATTTGGAAGTTTTATCTATAATCCACTGATTTTAAAACAAATTCCGATGAGTCTTCTGTGACTCCCTTCAACTGGTTTTTCTCCTCTTTTCCTTCCTTACTTCTCAAGGTGATGACAAGGGATCAGAGGTGGGTCTCCTGGGAGAGACACAGGCCGTGCTAGTCCCCATTTGGCTCGAGCTGTGATTAGGGGTTCAGAAACGTCTCCTGCCATGTTGGTAACAGTGATCATCTTTATGCCACCTCATTTTACATCTCCGGTAAAATGTGTCTGTAGCAGTTATTTTCTTTTGCCGTGTATCTCCATTCCAGCCTGTGAACTTAGAGCTGATCATCGCTGAATTCTGTGGTGTGATGTTCCCGACACGACAATTAAATGGAAATAAAGAATCACATGTTTCAAAGGGAAGAGAGGAAGAGCTGGTCAGAGGAAAAATGACTCAGTCCAGAGGCATCATGACCTACACAACATTCATCTGTTCCAATCAGAAAGGAAGTAGGTGAGCAGGAAGTATCTGGACAGGCAAACCAGAGCCCTGCCTTGATAAGCCACATTGGAAAACCATCGTATATCTTTGTTTTTCAACTCTGTTGTACTTTGTTTACTTGTGTTTTAAGTTATCGGGAAAAGGTCTTCGATAAAGGACACTTTGCATACACACACACACGTGCACACACACAACTGAAGATGTAAATATGACCCGTTTTCATGTACAGGGTGGTGAAGGTCCAGTGGGAAAACACATAGGATGTGCAGTCAGAGAAAAGCAAAGTATTAATGAGAAAATTATCAGTCATACGTGCACAGTAGACCAAACCTCTCTCTTAGGAGAAAGGAAAAAATAACTTTCTTTGGACTGGGTGAAAGATACAGCAAAAGTAGTTTCCCGATCATTGCTGTGCTAGGATGTTGAGGTGGAATTTTCCAGTTTTTCCAGAATCAGAAGCAAACGCTGAAGGACACAGGACTAAATGTCCTCCACCCTGAATCGGGAGCAGCGAGCGAGGGGTCCACCCAGGACTGCACAAGCTGCAAACCACCAGCACCCTCACTCACCACCCTGTTGACCGTGCAGGAAATGGAGTTTTCATGAGAGACGCTTCCCTGCCCAAGCCCCCAGCCCCGCATGGGGGCAAACAGGGAATAACCTCTCCCACCCAAACCAAATGAAGGGAAAGCAAGTCCACTAGACCCCCTCTTCCAGCCAGGGGATGTCCTGCAAGGAAGGCTGACGTCTGGTTCTCCCATATGAACCTCTATCTGCGTCTGGTTCTCTTTGGAGCAAAATCTGAGACAAGGAGCTGATCTCGGGCTGGTTTTTGGCGAAGTGATTCCCAAGAAACTAGAGTGGGCGGTAAGAAGGAGGAAAAGTCAATGAACGGTGTGTTACTGAGCTGATCACCACAAAGGCCACTGGGGCGCCAACCAACTGGGAAACGTCCTGGGAGAAAATGCGTGGAACAGTCCTCGAAGCTGTCCCCCCAGACGTGGGGAGGCTGGAGCATTAACCTGCCCTCAGGGGCATCTCTCACTCCCCTTCCTCACAGGATGCAGGGAAAGCCCCGTGGCAGAGAAGCCTGCCGGGTGTAAAGCTGTCAGTGGGCACAAAAGCGTCCACAGCTGGAGAGGGAATCAGAGGGAGGCCAAGGGGTTGGGACTCGGGGCATCAGGTCTCTGCGGCAATCCCCGCCCACACACCGACTCTGTGATGCACCGCTGCCCGTCGAGCAGGGATGAAGGAACGGGAGAGCCCACACACCGACTCTGTGATGCACCGCTGCCCGTCGAGCAGGGATGAAGGAACGGGAGAGCCCACACACCGACTCTGTGATGCACCGCTGCCCGTCGAGCAGGGATGAAGGAACGGGAGAGCCACACACCGACTCTGTGATACACCGCTGCCCGCCGAGCAGGGATGAAGGAACGGGAGAGCCACAACAGGGCAGAGGGCCTGGAACCGGCCGACCCGCACACCCACCGTTCAGTGTGGCAAAGATACGTGAGCTTCCTGTGAACCAAGTGAACACAAGAGAAGGAATCCTCCCAACAAGGGCGCCCCACTGGCCAAGGAGATCCAGAGAAAGAGGCTGGGTGACAGGTGAAAAACGGTGGTTGCCCCCATGGGGTGGAGAGATTGTGTTCACGTCAGGATCAGGGAGGTGCTGCAGTGGCCTCTGGGGACCCCGCACCTGAGTCCCACAAGAGAGGGGATGTGTCAGCACGTATTCACGGGGGTATCAGCACCTCTGTTGGCCGGGGGGCAGTGATGGCCCACGAGGAGAGGATTACAAACACTGGACAGGGAAAGATTTGAATCGGACGTACGAATGATGTTTCAAACTAGACTGACTGGACGAGCGCCAGTAACTGAAAATGCCCCAGACATCTGTATTTTCTGCCCAAGATACCATAGAGAAATGGGGAAAATGTGTTCAACAGAGCACAGCAGACCAGAGAACAGACAAACCACGATGCCTTTGTACCCCACTGAGGAGAGACACCCCAGTGACCCAGTTATATTACAGAGCAGTGCGGTACCAAAGACAGAGAGAGACGGATACCAAACCATTTGAGTACCAGTAATCTGCTTTAGAGGAGCTCAGTTAACCCCTGAGGTGACAGCTAATGCTCCCTGGGCTGCTGGAAGGACCTGGACAAATCGAGTATGATTCAGGGTGACACACAGAGAATTAAACAGTGCTTTTTAGAACGATGAATTAAACAGGGATTATTATGAACAAAATGACAGTGAAAATTAAAAATGAAGTACCTGATTGTACTTGGGTGTTTACATTTCCTCAGATCTTATTCTAAACCAAATTTTCTTAACTTGAGAGCCAAAGGTCCCCTAGACAGGGAATGAATAAGCTCAGAAGATCTGCATGCAAGTGTTTGTATGCAGTTGTCCGTATGTTTGTACATACGTGGTTCTGTGATGGAAGAAATCTATAGCTTTCATTCGATCCTCTAGGAAACCCTTGATCCCAACAAGGCGAAGAGGTACTTATTTGTGTTGTTATTAATCAGTATTGAAAATTTGCCATGCCAATGCAACTCTTTTATTTCTACAGGAAAAGCACCATCATTGGAAAGCATTCTGTTTCTCCCTGGACTCGGAGAGCCCCTGGCCTGGGAGAAACTTTCCCATCCAGGCTCCGGCTGCCTGAGCTCAGGCCAGACACCCCGTCCCCCTGGTGGCCACTGTGAGAACTGCAGTCAAAGCCCCTGGCTCGGGGGGAACCTGCGAGTCCAGATAATCCTGCTGATGACAAACGTCACAGGCTGGATGGGCGGTCGGCACACTGAGAGGCAATTTTTTAAATTATTAATGACTATGTAATTATGTTAACACGCAGTAGCAAAGCGTAAGAGAAGAACTGATTTTGAGTCATTGTTCTCTAATTGTGTTAATAATAGGACAGATGGCTTTGGCACGAGAAAAGCCAAGATAATGCTTAAACAACTGAAGTGTGGAAAAGAGAGATCTAATTCAACCCCCTCCTTTTCTCATGAGGGGAGTGAAGTGTGGAGAAGGTAGGAAACTACGTCAGGTCACATAGAGCTGGTTAGTGCAAGAGACAGGACCAAATCCAGGTTTCCTGGAGCTCCAATCGGGGGTTCTTCAAGATACTGTGGGGACTTCCCTGGTGGCGCAGTGGTTAAGAATCCGCCTGCCAATGCAGGGGACATGGGTTCGAGCCCTGGTCCGGGAAGATCCCACATGCTGCGGAGCAGCTAAGCCCACGTGTCACAACTACTGAGCCTGCGCTCTAGAGCCCGCGAGCCACAGCTACTGAGCCCATGCGCCACAACTACTGAAGCCCGCACACTCTAGAGCCCGTGCTCCGCAACAAGAGAAGCCACCGCAATGAGAAGCCCGCGCACCGCAACGAAGAATAGCTCCTGCTCGCCGCAACTAGGGAAAGCCCGCATGCGGCAACAAAGACGCAAGGCAGCCAAAAATAAATAAATGAATTAATTAATGAATGAATTAATTATTTTTTAAAAAGATACTGTGAACCTCCTCCTTGCTGGGTGCGTCAGAAGCAAGGCTGAAGGAGTGTTTTCTCCAGGGCAACTGAACCACGTTAGAGTGAAGGTTCTTCCTCTCTCCCTCTCTCTACACATGCATCTTGGTGAACCTACGTGTAGATACACATATGTATCACATTCATTCATTCAGTGAATATTTACAGAATACTTATCATAGGTCAGCCACTGCTCTAGTGTCGAGGAATAAAAAGATAAATACAATACAGTCTTGTAGAATAGCTAAACAGCAAGGTCCTACTGTATAGCACAGGGAACTGTATTCAGTATCTTATAATAAGCTATGATGGAAAGAATATGAGGAAGAATATATATATATATTCTTGTCTTGTCCTCAAGGAGCTCACAGTCTGTCAGAGTAGACAGATATTCAAGGAAACAGATTAATTTAAGAGCCAAGGCAGGGGTGAGGTCATTCAAGGTGCTCCAGTAATTCAAGGGGGAGATGCTGTGACCGACACGGGCAAGGCTTCACAAGGATGGGAGCTGAGCTGAGTTGTGAAGCAACACCTAGCAACAGCTGGGTGACAACTTCTACCACTTCAGCGTGTGTCAACTGCAGGGGGCTGGTGACGCCTAGTGAAATTCGGGCTGCTGGAAAGCTAGGCAAGAGCTGCACTGGAAAAGCTTTGAATGTCATGCTAAGCAGCACGGATCTTATCCCAAGAACAATGAGGGCCACCATGCATGACATGACGTTTCCACCTGAGGCATCACGGAAGATGAATGAGAGGGAGTAATATTGGGGTCAGGAACACTGGCAAGGAGACCAATGCAAGAATCCAGGTTCCAATTATTAAGTCAGAACTGAAGCACTGACAGGAGGACAAGCAAGGGGAGCGGGAATGCAGTACAAGACACCGGAATCCACGGGACTTGGTCCCCAGTTAAACTGGGGAGTAAGGCCTAAGGGGAGGAGCCGAGGCTGAACCAGAGTTCTTACTTGGGTCACTGGGTAGATTAAGTCACTGAGATTGGGGATACAGGAGAAGGGACTGACTGGGGAGAACAAGAGTAAATTTAATAACTAGATAGTTTTAAAAGATAGTCAATTTAGTAAAGGCAAGAATAAAACAACAGTCAATTTTTAAGGTAAAAAGGTAGTACACTTAGTAAAGCTCAGGGATTTGTTCAAAAGAAAGCCGAATTGTGGGCTGGAATTTTAGAGAGAGACCAGGGGTAGGGATAGAAATTTGAGGGACATTAGGAACTTCCCTGGCGGTCCAGTGGTTAAGACTCTGCGCTGCCAATGCAGGGGGACCAGGTTCAATCCCTGGTCGGGGAACTAGATCCCACATGCTGCACGGCGTGGCCAAAATAATTTTTTAAAAAAAGAAAAAAAAGTAAAAGAAATTTGAGGAAAATCAGTACATTAGTGGTACCTGAAGCACAGGAGTATCTGAGATCCCCCAGAGAGAGTATGTAAAGTGGGAGGAGAGGATGGAGTAGAACAGAAGACAGAAGAGCATCAATATGAAGGGGTCGGGGAGAGAAACAGGAGCTCTTCAGAGATGGAAAGGAATGGCCAGCAGCGCAGCAAGAGCAGGAAAGAGTGGTTTGAGAAGGCCAAGGTGAGAGAGTTTCAGGGATGAATCCGATTGATCAAAAGTTCTAGACGGTGCCGTGACGACGCACAGAAGAAGAATTTTAAGATGTCTTTTAAATTGAGCAACTAGAAAATCATTACCAACCTTGGTAGCGGCCGAGATAGAAATCAGAGCCCGGTGGGCTCAAAGACTGAACGGGAACTAAAAACACAGCATCTAGGTAACTCCTGTGAGGAAAGGAAACAGGGTGAACAAGGTACGCCACGGGTTTATATGGGCTTCATAAATGATTAATAATATACTTCTGTGGAGAACATATTCAGTTGAGCGACGTGAACATGCTATCTTTATGGGTCACAGTCAAATATGAGAAAGGGCAGGGGCTGTAACCTGAGTGAGAAAGCGGGACATTGCCTTTATCTTAGTTCACCGTGTTCTATGAGACACTCAGCCGAGACCATCACAAAGCATCGCTCTCCAGCCACATCATGTGTAGCTGAAGAGATGATCATTGGAGAGCAGGTGAGGTAGCGCGGGAAGCTAGTTCCAAACTGGGACTCAAGCCAGATGCGAGGTTTGTGCCCAAGCTCAGTACCCACCCGCTGGGGGCCGGCACAAGTCCCTGAAGCCTTCCTGGGCCTCGTTTCCTCATCTCTAAATACAGACAGGGATGTAGATGATGATGGTGTAATCTCCATATAGATACATATATCAATATACAAAATCTACAACCCCCTGGAATTGTCTCGAGGATTCAAGGAATTACTTCTTATTCATCAGAAGAAGAATAGATAAGCAAAATGTGGTACATAATACAATGGAACATGATTCAGCCTTCAAAAGGAAGGAAATCCTGACACGTCACAACATAGACGAACCTTGGCTCAGTGAAATAAGCCAGTCACAAAAGGACAAATACCATATGATCCCACTTATGTGAGGTACCCAGACTAGTCAAATTCATAGAGACAGAAAGTAGAAATGGTGGTTGCCAGGGGCTGGGAAGGGGGGACAAAGGAGTTAATGGGGTTTTTTTTAATTGAAGTATAGTTGATTTACAATGCTGTGTTAGTTTCTAGTATACAGCAAAGGGATTCAGATACATATAAATATATATATATATATATATATATATATATACTCTTCCTCATATTCTTTCCATCATAGCTTATTACAAGATACTGAATACAGTTCCCTGTGCTATACAGTAGGACCTTGCTGTTTAGCTATTCTATATATAGTAGTGTGTATCGGCTAATCCCAAACTCCTAATTTATCCCTCTCCCCCCTTTTCCCCCTTTGGTAACCATAAGTTTGTTTTCTATGTCTGAGTCTGTTTCTGTTTTGGAAATAAGATCAATTGTATGATATTTTAGATTCCACATATAAGTGTTATCATATGGTATTTGTCTTTCTCTGCCTTTGTCTGACTTACTTCACTTAGTATGATAATCTCCACATCCAACCATGTTGCTGCAAATGTCATTATTTCATTCTTTTTTATGGCTGAGTAGTATTCCATTGTATATATGTACCACATCTTCTTTATCTATTCATCTGTCAATGGACACTTAGGTTGCTTCCATGTCTTGGCTATTGTAACTAGTGCTTCTATGAACATAGAGGGGCATGTATCTTTTCAAATTAGAGTTTTCTCTGGATACTTGCCCAGGAGTGGGATCACACGATCATACCATTGCTCTATTTTCAGTTTTTTAAGGAACCTCCATACTGTTTTCCATAGTGGCTGCACCAATTTATATTCCCACCGACAATGCAGGAGAGTAGGGAGTTAGTGTTTAATGGGGACAGAGTTTCAGTTTTGGAAGATGACAAAGTTCTGGAGATGGCTGGTGGTGATGGTCGCACAACAGTGTGAATGTACTTAATGCCGCTGAACTGTACACTTACAAATGGTTGAAATAGTAAATTTTATGTTATGTATATTTTATCACAATGAAAATTTTTAAAAAATGAGTTACTTCTTAAAGCACTTAGTGGGCTTCCCTGGTGGCGCAGTGGTTGAGAGTCTGCCTGCCAATGCAGGGGACACGGGTTCGAGCCCTGGTCTGGGAAGATCCCACATGCTGTGGAGCAACTAGGCCCGTGTGTCACAACTACTGAGCCTGCGCGCCTGGAGCCTGTGCTCCACAACAAGAGAGGCCGCTATAGTGAGAGGCCTGCGCACCGCGATGAAGAGTGGCCCCCGCTTGCCACAACTAGAGAAAGCCCTAGCACAGAAATGAAGACCCAACACAGCCAAATATAAACAAACAAACAAATAAATAAATAAATAAGCACTTAGTAACTCTTACGCAAGTAAGAGTGTTACGGAAGGGTTTGTTAAATTAACAGAAACACAATACACTGGCAGATGCTAAAAACGGCCCGAGACTGGGGTGGAGGACCAGAAACACCCCCAAAGATCAAAAGAAAGAATTAAGTAGAACGTCAAGTTGGGAAGGGCCTGTGTGGGAAGGAGACAGGAAACAAGGTGATACTTCAATGTCAGATGAAAAAAGAATAGAAATGGGAGGTGAGATTCACCTCTTCCTTAAGAGAATCATGTAAAAGTTCCCTCAACCAACATTTATAAGGAAGCACCTATCAGGTACCAGGCACTCTGCTACGTGCTTCCCGCAAAACTGCAGGACAGGCACGTGAGAAAACAACCAGCCTCACTGTCAAGACGGGTTCTAGGGAGCTGCCGAGATCAACTGAATGTCAAATGAGGACGAGGCCGGACAGGCCTGTGATTGTCAGAGCCAATTGGAAGTTGGAAGTAAAGTGTAATTGCTGTGGCCGTGTTTACACCCAAGTAGAAGCAGACCTGCGCTCTGATTAGGCTAATCGCATTCATCACTACCCCTTCCCCCGCAAGCCTTTACCCAAGGAGAGAGGTCACCAGCAGACAGATGAGAACAATGGTTCACAGACTTTTCCAACAGGCCAGCACCTGGGACCCTGGCCCCAGACAGCCTGACTTAGCTGGTCTGGGGAAGAAGCTGGACATTTAAAAACCCTCCAGGTGATTCAAACGTGCAGCCAGGATTGAGGGCCACCGAATTAGAAATAGCTTCTGCCCTCCATCTAGCCCGGGTCCTGGGAGACCCTTGGGTAGCCGAAAGAGCAGAAGATACTCTGGAGGAGAGTCAGGAGGAGGACGTGTCTTCATCCTTCAGTCAGAGGGGACCATCTGTGGATCTTACGGGATGACAGAAGACCCAGCTGCCCTCGGCAAGAGGAAATCCACCTCCACCTTCTCAAGGGGTGTGCCTCCCGGGGGAGCTTACTAGCACCCAGCCGTGCCTGTGCTTGTCGACGGGCCCTGCTGGCACTTAGCAGAAGGGTTTCCTAGGGCGTGTGACCCACCCGGGTCCCTGCCTCTGGAAGGAGCCCTCACCTGTCCAACCAGCAGAAGGGTGCTTCCCGGGAAAACGCAGCAAAGGGTCTCCCGGGCTCTTTGCCACTCAGGAGCGGGGAGAGGGAAGAGGGCCCCCAGGGGAGAGTACGTACCTCTGGGCTGCCCGGTGCAGGGTGGCCTGGGCCTGTGCCCTCAGGTGGCCCAGGAGGCCACTGAGGGCCGGCTGCTGTGAAGGGAGCTGAAAGTGCAGGCTGCTTCTCTCTTTCTCCAGGGCTTCTAATCTTTGTTGGATCATCTCAGCTGGAAAACAGAAATGATGAGAGGGGAATAGAGAACCATAAAACTCAAAATAGACAAGCCAGTGTCCCTGGGCTCCACCCCCAGCCCACGGTCACCTCAGTGACATAATACAAAGGTCACCTGTTTCTAGGTCAGCACTTTCATCTCTTGGTTCATGCTTTTAAGAATCTTCTGTCTTTTTATTGAAAACACAGCCCCCTTCGCTTTCATTCTTCTAACTATCAGAGGCTACAGTCTATGTATTTATATGATGATCATCATTATGACCATCCCATAGGAGGACACATCATACTAATTATTTTTCAAACCGTGATGGCTATTTGGGAGAAAACCTGCTAATTTTTATGAGTCTGCATAACCAGTTGAAAAATATCAGTGCCCAAATGTTGATTTTTGAGAATGTTTCCTTAGAAACTGTCCATCAACAGAGAACCAGTCACAATTACTGAAGTCACAGAAGTGATGTTCAAACTGTCATGCTACAGCTGACCAGAGACCTGCTTCAGCTTGGGTGGAGGGGAAGCAGGCCCAGGTGTCATGTGCAGCAATCCTGAGTCTCTGGGGACGTCAACTGCAAGACCTCCCCGTCAATTTGCCGTATGCCTTGTGACCAGTGGCCAGAAACTTGCTCAGAGAATTTGCCAAAGATTCATTCTAGCAACACCAGAAAGGGTCGTCTACTTCCTGTTCAGGACCAAGTGACAGCTACTGCTGGGGCTCTCAGTCTGCGTCACCTTCTTCAAAGAGACAGCGGAGCTACTTCAGACGCCACACTTACAACACACGGTGACGTCTGGCCTGACAGGTCTTCTAGGATAACGCCGAAAGGTACCTGACCCGTTCTCTAACACCAAGCTTCATACTTTTAAAATATTCTATTTTATTTTAATTAATTTTTACACTTTTATTAATTTATTGACTTTATTATTCAGTTATTTCCTTATTTCTTGCTGTATAAAATCAAAATTTCAGTGAAAAGCGAGCATTTCTTACCTTATATGCTTTAAAATAACATACTGATACAGTCCTGATGCAGTGGTAAAGATGTATTAAGATACTATTACATAGGGATTAGGAGAAAACTGACTTTGCACCTCAACTCTGACATTTCTAGCTGTCTGACCTTCAAGTGACTTAACCTCTCTAAGCTTCAATTTCCTAATCTGCAGAAACAGGCCTAATAATAGTCTGCACGTCATAAGATCTTCTGAGGATTAAATGAGATAATCCACACAAAGCATTTAGCACCATGCCTGGCACCTAGCACATGTCCAAAAGGATTGGCTATTATTAGTAGTGCCAGCAAGTCCTGGCCTTCAAGTGTCCACAAGAAAGTCAGAAACCCAGGCTGGCCTCCCTCTGCCGGCCACCACATTGTAAACCGCACCCTCCCACTGCCAGGTGAAAAGTCCGCAGAGAACACAAGCTGATCCAGCAAAAGCAAACACTGGAAATGGGAAATTGACTGCTAAAAATCACATTCACAATGAATGGCAAAGGAAAATATGAATTATCCCAGGAAACAACTGCGATTAGGTATGTCCTGTGCTGTCATTCATCTGCAGAAGTGTGGATATCGTAAGTTATTTCTATTTTATGATTTTAAAAAGTGCACTAGATCACTCCACACCAGTCAGAATGGCCATCATCGAAAAGTCTACAAACAATAAATGCTGGAGAGGGTGTGGAGGAGAAAAGGGAACCCTGCTACACTGCTGGTGGGAATGTAAATTGATACAGTCACTATGGAGAACAGTATGGAGGTTCCTTAAAAAACTAAAAATAGAACTACCATACGACCCAGAAATCCCACTCCTGGGCATATTTCCAGAGAAAACCATAATTCGAAAAGATACATGCACCTCAGTGTTCACTGCAGCACTATTTACAATAGCCAAGACATGGAAGCAACCTAAATGTCCATTGACAGAAGAATGGATAAAAGAAGATGTGGTACATATATACAATGGAACATTACTCAGCCATAAAAAAGAATGAAATAATGCCATTTGCAGCAACATGGATGGGCCTAGAGATTATCATACTAAGTGAAGTAAGTCAGAAACAGAAAGACAAATACCCTATGACATCACTTACATGTGGAATCTTTAAAAAAATGACACAAATGAACTTATTTACAAGACAGAAGCAGACTCAGGGACTTCAGGAACAAACTTACGGTTACCAAAGTGGAAACGTGGTAGAGAGGGATAAATTAGGAGTTTGAGATTAACGTATACACAAAACTATGTATAAAATAGACAATCAACAAGGACCTACTGTAGAGCACAGGGAACTCTACTCAATATTCTGTAATAACCTATATGGGAAAAGAATCTGAAAAAGAATAGATATGTAAATACATATAACTGAATCACTTTGCTGTACACCTGAAACTAACACAACATTGTAAATCAACCATAATATAAAGTAAAATTTTTAAAAAAAGAAAAAGTGCACTAGGATGGTTATCACCGACTTTACAGCTTATCGTCGTCTCTAATTTCTAACTTATCACCCACTCCATCCTCCCAAATGGCTATCACTACTGGGGGCTCCACTTCACATGCCAGCATCATCTTGGGTTGGTACTGGGGTACATTCTACTGGTTCCCCCAAATTCCACCCCTACTGGAATATGGCCAATATTTATATGAAATATTTCATATAAATATTGGCTATATTTATAAATGGAACATACCCTTTAAAAATTGTGAATCATTGTATTGTACACCTATAACTTATACAATATTGAACAGCAACTATACTTGAATTTTTTTAAAAAAGAGGGAAAAAAATGCCAGCAGTCACTTAAGGTGATAGTTGATGTTTAACAGTAAGATGACAAATGTTATTTTCTTTCTTGGCATGGTTCATTTGATTTTGAGCCTGATGACCCATCGTCTGAATTATCTTGAATATCATCATCACTTTTCCTTCTAATAATAAATTCATTTTAGACCAGTGGGGGAAAATTACACACTTATTCACTAATTAGATACTCCAGAAAGAGGGAGCTCCCAGCCAGGGCAAAGGCCCTGAGGCGACGAACAGAGGAGAGAGGGAGTACCAGGAGATGAGAAGAGAGAGGCTATGTGGTGGGCTTCATCATCAGGCCCATAGGCCACTGTAAGGACCTTGGCATTTACTCTGGGGGAGTCGGGAGCCACTGGAGGGTTTGAGCAGTGTGGTGACGCGATCCACTCACATTTAGCAGGAAACCCGGATGCTCTGTTGGGAAGAGACCAAAGGGCAGAAGCCTGGAGCCCGGTCACAAGGTTCTTGCAGTTCCCTAACCAGACCTGATAGTGGCCCACTTAGAGGTGAAAGTGGGGTGATGCGCAGATTCCGGATGTCCTTCCACAGATGGGACACAGGGGACGAGAGAAGACAAAGTCAAGAGTGACTCCAGTGTGTTTGCCCTGAGCAGCCAGAAGGATGAAGTCACCATAAGCTGGGGGCGGGTGGGGAGATCTGCTGTTCCCTCCCACCAAAACATCCTTCCCCCACCAGCCCAGGCAAGTCCTACTCACCCTCAGGGTCTCAGCATCCCTCCACAGGGCACCTTCCGGGTCCCACCCCACCCTCCAGGCAGGCTCCCCAAGACACCTAGACTCCTAGCACGAGGTACCTCACCTTGTCTCCACTAGTTCAAGGCCTCCTGTGTCCATGAGTGAAGAACTGTCACTGTGCTTGTCACATCTTGTGACCTGCACCAGGGACACCACCTGGCTCGGAGGGGCTGTGCACAAAAACATGTCCAACTAAACTCAAGTGTAGATGCCCTAATAGACACTTATAGTGTCTATTGTTTTGTGTATTTTCACAAGTCACTTTCCATTCTTTTCATTAGCAGCTGGATGAATAAAAAAACATAATACTCATCAAATCAAAAATCCACTGCCTACCTCGCAATATTTCACTGCTCCTTCCAAAGGTGCCACCTGGGCCCATCATCTGGGCCTGCAGCTGTGCATTCTCTGACTTGGCTTCTTCCTATGTTTCCAGGTCCTGGTGATCCTCCCTGTAGTTCCCCCACACTCACACCTTCTCCATTTGCTCTGCGTCCAGTCCAGCCCACTTCTGTGGCTGAGTTACTTCCCACCTGGGACCTCACACCCTGAGCCCCCCATCATCTCTGCACATCATCCACAGGGCACCACCTCCAGACACGCGGGTGTGAGCAGCTCACGAGCAAGCGAATGGACACAGGAATGCAGAGACTATCACACGTTATCCCGAGGTTCTCAGAATCCCAGAGGAATTGCCTGGCCTCCAGGACCGAAGCCCAACGTCTGTGCCCGGCGTTCAGGACCAAAACTCAACATCTATGCCTGGCTTTCAGGACCACAAGCATGCTTGCCCAGCCTGGCTCTCTTCTGCCCCAGAGTGATGCAGTGGCGAAACGAGGTTGGAAAGAACATGGAATCACAATGCTAAGAATCAGGGCATCAAGCTGGTATAACCATTTTGGAAAACAGTTTGGCAGTATCTACTAATATACACTAAATATATCCCGTGATCCTGTAATTCCACTCCTAGGAATATATCCAAAAGACATCCACCGAACAAGACAAGTGATCACAGTCAAAACTTTATTTACAACAGCTTGAAACTCAAAATAACTCAGATGTCTTATTAAAAGGACCACAGAAAAATAAACTACAGTATTGTTATACGATGGAAAACTACATAGCAATAAAAAATGGTTGGACTACTGCTACATACAACAATTTGGATGACTCTCATACACACGCTGCACGATTCCATTTACATAAAGTTCAACAACAGGCAGAAAACCAAACTATGGTGAGGTCAGAATAATGTTTATCATGGGCATGGGAGGTAAAGGTATTGTCTGGGAAATGGAAATGAGGGAGTCTCACTGGGTGTTGGAAATATGCTACATCCTGATCTGGGCGGTGGTCACATAGTGCATACATACATAAAAATTCATGGATATAAAGCAGAAACTAACACACCATTGTAAAGCAATTATACTTCAATAAAGATGTTTAAAAAAAATTCATGGAGATTTACACTGTACAGTAAAGATTTATGCACCTTATTACATGTTTTACCTCAATAAAGACAGTTTTAGTGCACAAAAAAAAATCAGGGCACCTGAATTCTATCATTGGCTTCGACACCAATGGAGTAGGTAGTATCTGACAGATCACTTCCCCCATTTAAGTCTCAGAGCTTCATCCGTTAAATGGGAATAACATCTTCACAAGGGGTTTAATGAAATCATGATTGTTGTTAAACAGCAAAGAGATGTACTGGCGATGTCTGAGCTTTGGCTACTATAACAGAGCATCACAGACTGGGCAGCTCAGCCACAAACACTGATTTCTCACAGTTCTGAGGCTAGAAGTCTGAGATCAGGGTGGCCACGTCAGGTTCTGGCGAGGGCCCTTTCCTGGGTTGCAGATGGCAGACTTCTCACTGTGCCCTCACATGGCAGAAAGACAGCAAGCTGGCCTCTTCTTACAAGGGCACTAATCCCATTCATGAGGGCTCCATCCTCATGACCTGATCACCCCAAGGGCCCAACCTCCTAATCACTTTGGGATTGGGGTTTCAACATATGAGTTTGGAGGACACAAACGTTCAGTCCATTGTATGCTTCAAAGGGGAAGGGGGAAGCTTCAACTAGAGTGGCCCCTTTTATCCATCAATATAGATAGTGTGGGAAAATGGTTCTTCTGAAGAGGGAGGAGTGTTTGAAAATACTGTAGTATTTTTCACTTTCTAAATGCTATGCTTATTTGTTATTTCATGTGTTCATTCAATTAACAAATATTCTGGTAACTCAACATTGTTAGGCTATAGGGTTGCAAAGATGAACAAGACATAGTCCTGGACTCAGTAACCTGGAACAAGGCTCAAAATTACAAACAGGCCTTGTCTTGTCTTCCTGTGCCGAGGTGTTGGGAGCGAGCTGCCCCATTGGTAGAGGGGGGGATGTGAAGGAGCACACAGGTATGCCCGCCGGCACCTAGGATGCCGGAGGCAAGGGCCCCAGCAAGCCACAAAGAGGCCTGTGGTGGCCGACGTGGTAATGTGCCCACCAGTGCCTGAGGATGGAGCACGCTGAGGGCAAGAGGCAGAGGGTAGAGGGGAGAGCCAGGCGGGTGGGAGACAGGTCACACCGAGACATAAATAAATTGATGGAACAAGTAAGCAAATACATGGACGATAAAGAGAGCCAGGTTTTTGAGTCCTGGAGGATATACCTGCAATTATGGAAAGGGATGAGGGCAGGAAGAACTTAGGAGTGTTGTATTTGAATTAGAAGAACTGCTATGAACTGCTAGTTTCTAATACAGATACTCACAGACAGATATGGAAATAGTTATAGATGTATGTGCATGTGTTTACATATATTTTCTATCTTTATCCACTGAGAAAGCCTAGACGCAATGATAACCCAGCAGCAGTGACCACAGGGATCCTGATTTCTAAACACCATGAAAGGAATCGGAGTCCCTTGGAGGAATGGCTGATTCTAAGCCTGAGGCAGGGCCAGTTCAAGATGAGTCTGGAATACCTTGTTGTACAAAAAAGTGAGGACAAGCTAAAGACTGATGGGGACATGTCACGTGAACAGAAGAGCCACTTTGAAGGGGCTCCCATAGGCCAAATCTGGGATAATTCAAGAATGAAATAAACAATGCTATTAATGAAGTACAACCCATCAAATAGAATAGGAACCCAATGCATCCATGCCAACAGATCGCCAACTGCTAAAAAGGAATGGAGTTTTGGTGAGGTGCAGGGTAGCAGTGTAATCTTAGCATCTAATCAGTTTCCAGAGGGCAAATGGTAACCTCGTGCTGAGAAGCCTGGAAGCCACAAGCATAACCAGATGGTCAAGGTTAACATCAGCAGCAGTGGGACAGGTCTACCAAGTGTGACACCTGATAAGATGCACCAAGAAGTACACAGTATCATTTCCACCACGTCCCTGTCAGGGCTGCACGACCTGAATCCAGTCACGAGGAAACATCAGTGGACCCAGGTTGAAGGTCGGCCAACAAAATGTGAGATCTGCACGCCTCGAAACTTTCAAGGACATAAGGACTGAGTACTGAAGAATGGTTCTAAATAGGAGGAGACTAAAGGAACATGACAACCACATGCAATGTGTCTTCCTGATCCAGGAGGGAGAAAAGCACAACTTTGGGATCGCCGGTGACGTGTGAATGGGGTCTGAGGGCCGGATGGCAGCGGTGGGTCAGTGCTGATTCCTCAGCTGGGAGGGTTGCAGGGGAGGGGGGGTGTGAGTGTCTTCGTTTGGGGAAATACATCATGGGGTATGTAGAGCTGATGGGGAATCACATCCGAAGCTCACTTTCCAGCAGTCAGAAAGACTAGGGATACGTGCATCCAGCTGCAGAACCAGAGTGAGGGAGATATGCGAGTTCTTTGTACTGTACTTTCAACTCTTCTGTAAGTGGAAAATTATTTCAAAATAAATTCTTTTTAAAAATTATAAATAGCTAACTACAGCACAACTAAATGCTGTTATTTGTGACTTCACGTCACTTGTGTGAATCCTGCGGTTTCTCTAAGAAAATCTCTCCCATCATGCTCTCTATTTGGCCAGTGGTTTGAGGAAACATAACTTCACTGTCTCTGGCTTTTCTTTCTTGTAAACGTCTGCAAGATTTCTGCAGACACTGTTCATCTGATTTCAGTTTGTAGCTCGAGATCGAAAGCCAGAATTGTAGAGAATGCTGAACACCGCAGGTGCTGAATAAATGTGGTTGACTAACCATCTGACTGATAGAACACCAACAATTCAGAATTTGGGTCACATTTGTAAACAACGTTGAATAGTAAAAACAAAGTTAACCATGAAAGACATTACCAAGCACTAAGCAAAATGATGCACTGAATAATATGTTCTTAATGATACTGTACATTTACTTTATGATTCTAACACACTTTATTTGTAGGACCTCAGCAAAGAAAACGCTAACCAACCTCTCATTCCATTTTGGATCAAGCAAATGCATTTTTTGATGCTGCTACAGCATACTTATTAATGTTTAATTTAGGGGCAGTGCTCATCTGTTATTCACCGGCACCTCAGTCCTAAGTGCCTGTTACTTGGGCGACAACATAGAAACAGAATGAAAGAAAAGCACTTTCTACATCTATGAATAAATAAGCAAATAGGTATTTACAGAGCAGCAAGAAATCTTCACACATAAAGACATCCTGCTAAACAGATTCAATTCCTACTGCTTTGTTCTGTCTGTGGGATGACAGAATACATGGAGTAAACCATTTTCTTGGCTGTGCAGCCATTCTACATTCTAAGGAGGCCCTTTAAAGTTAAGAAGCAATCAATGTCTTCCTAAGTCATTTTCCCTTGGTTTGTACATAAGAAATGCTATTCATTGAGAGCAGAATATTGTAACAATTCCACATGACCGTTACACATCGTGTGAGATGACCAGTTTACAAAGAACAAGACTGTGATAAAAGGGCTTCCCTGGTGGCGTAGTGGTTGAGAATCCGCCTGCCAATGCAGGGGACACGGGTTCTATCCCTGGTCTGGGAAGATCCCACACGCCGCGGAGCAACTAAGCCCGCGCACCTAGAGCCTGTGCTTCGCAACAAGAAAAGCCACCGCAATGAGAAGCCCTCGCGCTGCAACGAAGAGTAGCCCCCAGTTGACACAACTGGAGAAAAGCCCACACACAGCAACGGAGACCTAACACAGCCAAAGATAAAATAAATAAATTTAATAGGAAAAAAAAGACTGTGATAAAATGTATTTCAGACTAACCCAAGCCAGCCTCTGACATTTCAGTGTTGTGGAATTTGTTGGACTCATTATCATAAAAATCAGCCACTATTGGGGCACTAAAGCCTTCAGGCATATTAATCATTTTTGAGCATCTATTACATGTCCGGCACCATATATACAGTATTTCTGAGCTTCACAGAAACTTGTAGAGCAGGAATACAAGTGCAGAACCTAAAATGCAGAGAATTTAAGTAATGTGCCCAAGGCCTCAGAATGAGTAAGCAGCAAAAGTCAGAATCTGAACCTTGACTCTTCTGGTGCCAAACCCTGGGGTTTTTCTCTTATACTTCCCAGGAGCCACCCCTGAAGCCATGCCTGCTCCTATAGTTTCCCCATCACACCGGGATGCTGTCTGTCTATTCATTTGTCTGGCTCCCTGGAGACTGGCATCCACTGGGCAGGGCCGAGCCTTAGTCATCTCTGCCAATATCCAGTTCAGCGCTAGGCACACAATAGGTACAGGGTAAAGGCTGAGTAAATAAATGAATGTCTACATTTGTATGAAGAGCACTGTAGACACAGAAAAATAACAACCATTCTACCTTGCTACCTATCAATCACGTTATCCTCACAATGACCTCGTGAGGGAAACACGGTTGTTCCTACTTTGCAGATTGAAACACTGAGGCTCATGGAAAGTTTAAGAGATTTTTCTGGGTTAGTCACACCGCTGTGTGGATTCAGAAATAAAGCCAAAGGTCTCTCTGACTCCAAAACCTGTGTGCTTCACACTGTGTTCTACAGGGACGATCACATCCTACAGTGTAGACCATAACCTGAAATACACACCCGGATGCGTTATGCAAATGCAAACTATCAACTATTCTTTCACCTGACCCACCTTTCTCACAGAAAGCAGTCAGAAGCCAAAACAAACAAACAAACAAACTGGCAATAGTGAAAACAGCCTCAGATCCAATTCTAGGGGAATGGTTAAATAAACTATGGTATAGCCACTCATATGGAATGGTATGTAGCAAGTCAAAAAACAATTAGAAAAACTGTGAGGGAATATTTTAATATTACAAGAGAAAAACAGGATACAAAATTATATGCACATAGGATCTGTATTGTAAGATATAAATATGGTTTTTTAAAAACCCGGGAGGAACTAAGAGTTTTGGCAATCAATTGTGCGATTGTAGGTGATTTTTTTCTCAATTTCACTGCTTATCAAATCAGTTGTAAAATCTTGAGCTGTTCAGTATTTAGAAAAGTATTCTATTTTTTTAAAGCCTACTGGTTACTTATACTTCTCTTTGATTTCTGCATTAAAAATGGAGATTTGATTTCCTCAAATTCTTAATGCTAAACTGCTTAGGGTAAGCTTGGTCTGCCTGGGTCACAGAGCTTTTCAGTGTATCCCAAAGAGGATTGCCAGAAATGTTATATTTTAAGCTCACCGATGTGTGGAAAGAAGACTAAGAAATCACTTTGGTTGTGGTATAAAAGGAAAAACAAACATTTGGGAGAGATACAAAAATTTCAGGAGACAAGCAATAATTTAACCATGATACTTGCCCACTCAGCACTTAGCCTGTCACCTTGTTCTTAGTACGTATGTGTTGATTCACTCTGAAGTATTTCCATAGAATATTGGGTTTGAAGCATCTGTTCTTCCTCAGTAAGACTCTACCAGGCAAAATGAATTGTGAGTGATCAAAATAACAAAACTAATGAAACTTCCAGGTTCTTCCCCAGGTCTTAGGTGTGTCATAAGACTAACAAGTACTGTGTGTGAGTGTGTGTGAGTGTGTGAAGGGTGTGCACACAAATGCTGTCAATTGGCTTGCTTCAAGTAGCAGTATTCAGACACATCAGAAAACATACAGAATTCCTCAGGATCATGAGCTTGTCAAAGGAAGGCATGGTTATGGGTCCCTCCAAAATACTCTTTGCCTCAACTCTTAAAACTAAATTCATAAGAAAATGTTTCTTTCACCAAATGTCCATCACCAAATGTCCTAGGGAAGTAACTGACCAACTGAATTTTGGTCACTTTTTTATAAAAGCCTCAGATTTTCGGAACTATAAAAATCGTCTCTAAAGTATGTTTTCACAGATGCGGTGGAAAACTGGATCAATGCATCTGTGTGCTCTGTGTTCATCGTTCAGAATCTGCGGAGGCTGAATTTCCACTGGCAGCTCAGTTGTCCGTGTATTTCTAAGAGCCACGGAAGGGGCCCCCCAGCGGTCCAACCACTTCTGACATCACTGTTACCACCACTTCCACTCCCACCATCACCACCAGCCCTGCCGCCACTGCCTCACGCTACTGAATATATTAGGAAGAGAGACCCATCCACCTCTCCAGCTGTTTACTGGGAGACAGGAGTTGAAAGCACATTCATTTCCAAATAGCTGCAAAGCAGAGAACCCAAAAGAAAGGACAAGAGAGGAAAAGCCACTTAGCAGCACAATGAAAAGAGTTCAAAAGAACACACCCCAGGGCTTCCCTGGTGGTGCAGTGGTTAAGAATCCACCTGCCAATGCAGGGGACACAGGTTCGAGCCCTGGTCCGGGAAGATCCCACGTGCCGCGGAGCAGCTAAGCCCGTGCGCCACAACTACTGAGCCTGTGCTCTAGAGCCCGCGAGCCACAACTACTGAGCCCACATGCCGCAACTACTGAAGCCCGCGCACCTAAAGCCCGTGCTCTGCAACAAGAGAAGCCACAGCAATGAGAAGCCCATGCACCACAACTAGAGAAAGCCCGCGCGCGGCAATGGAGACCCAACGCAGCCAAAAATAAAATAATTAATTAATTTTAAAAAACACACACCCCAAAATATTAACAGTGGCTATCTCAAATAACGGTGATCTTTTAATTTATATTTCTGAATTTTCCAGATGTTTTTACGATGATCATGTATTGCTTAAAATTCCACTTTTATATAAAATCATCTAAACACCCCAGTTAAAAGGTAGAGATAGTCAGATTGGGTAGAAAACCAAGATTCAGTTATATGCTGCCTAAAAGAAACCAGTGTAGCTTTGTTTGGATTAGCATTAGGATGATGTATCTCTTTTCATGGTATTACTTTAAACCTTTTTATGTTTTTACATTTAAAATGTGTTCCTTAACAAGGACCTATGGTATATCACAGGGAACTATACTCAGTATTTTGTAATAACCTATAAGGGAAAAGAATCTGGAAAAGAATATTTTATATATATGTGTATGTATATATATATATATATATATATATATATATATATATATACACACACACACATATAACTGAATCACTTTGCTGTGCACTTGAAACTAACACAACACTGTAAACCAACTATACTTCAATTAATTAATTAATTAACTAATAAAAATGAATTTTGATAGATTTAAAAATTCCATTTTTAGAAATAAACGGCAATTATCAGCTGGTTCATTCAGGCAACAGCAAGCAGGGTTCCTACCTGGAGTCAACTAGCATGAATTATGAAGTAAACACAGCTGGGTGTGATTTTTTTTTTCAGCCATTTAAAAATGTGTAAACTGTGAAAGAGAAACCCTTGTTTAAAATGTAATGGCAGGGGTTTCCCTGGTGGCGCAGTGGTTGAGAATCTGCCTGCCAATGCAGGGAACACGGGTTCGAGCCCTGGTCTGGGAAGATCCCACATGCCACGGAGCAACTAGGCCCGTGAGCCACAACTACTGAGCCTGCGCGTCTGGAGCCTGTGCTCCACGACAAGAGAGGCCGCGATAGTGAGAGGCCCGCGCACCGCGATGAAGAGTGGTCCCCACTCGCTGCAACTAGAGAAAGCCCTCGCACAGAAACTAAGACCCAACACAGCCATAAATAAATTAATTAAGTTTTTTTTAAATGTAATGGCAGATCCTCCTACGTGAAACAATTTTTATGCCATGTTCTTCATTTTAATTGAATTTAGATATATGATCAGTCATTACCAAAATGGTTCAATCACTTCGGCAATTACTAACTCACTCAGCAGTCTAGGTGCACGGCTGATAAATGGAACACCTCTGTGTACTGAATATTGAAGTTTATTGGGATGAAAAGAGCAATGCTTTATAGCAGACTGACCACACCAACAAGGCTGTGGGACACTTCTGGAAAGCAACAGTGCAACTTAAGGATTCGGCCATTGATTCTTGGGCCTCCTATAGAATGACACTATTGCAAATCCAAGTGGCCATTTTCGAGCCTCTCCTTCATGGGCTCCTTTATCTTTCTCCACCTCTGTTAAAGGGTTTGGGACCATTTAATGGTTGACATGCCTCTCAGTCCTCCGAACCTTCTACTGGCACCGAGGCTATTTTTAGAAATCATACAAAGGAAAAGAGTTCAAATGCCTGTTCATTCTCTCTCTCCATTGGTTTGGGTTACGTTCCATTTTCACTATCAAACTGGACACGGCATTCAATTAGTTCCTATGAACAGATTTCTCATGAGTAATTTGCTCTGCTGGTGTTTTCAGACAAAATTAGCTGGACACATCTGCTCGTCACCACTCAAAAACCACAGGCTCCCTCGCCCTTTTAATAGTAATCGCTGCAACCTGTAATCTTTTCAGACTTAATTGTTCTTTTGTAGAACATCTTTGAACATATTCAGCTCTAATGGAATTCGGGATATTAGGAGTGCACCGTTGAACAACTGCTGTCATTATTTTAAAAATATAATGCAAATCACATTGACGTGTCTGTCCCTTTCGACAGTGGACAAATGGAACACACCAGTGTGATAGTGCCAAGAGGATTCTACTAAATTGATCTCTGGCTAATGACATGGCAATGTGAACAGCTTAAATTCTCTGAGCGGCATAAAGGGATCGAGGTAAAATGGCATATTGCAACAAATAAAACCGTGACCTTCAATTCAAAGGCGATGTTCATGGAGAGGAATCACAACACAGCAGCCAGCGATCAGAATTACCAACAAAGAGCGACCATTTCAGCGTGCTGTGAACCTGCAAACGTACTGGTTTCAAGCAATGCCTCTATAAAGAGTAAGGGAAAGCTATAGGATATAAAAGGCCCTCTAGTTTTAGAAGCATCTTCCTGGAGTCCTTAGGCACCTTGCAGATCTTAGAAATAAAACTGGAGTTGGTAGGAACATTCTCCCAGAGCAGGAAGGCAATAGTAACAAGAAAGCAGATACAAGAAAGACCTTGAATCCTTTGTGGAACAAACTAAATTCCCCACATGGTCCCATGTGGCAGGCAGTCACGGTGCCCGGCCGTTAGGCCCTTCAGTACTTAAGTATAACTCCAAGGGCAGAGCTTCCAAACCCCTGAGCTACAAAAATAAGAGTGGTCGGCGGATCAGTGACCCTTACTTGATGAAGAAGTCCAACTCCTGGACCCAGAAGGGGGCTCCCGGCAGGTGCGGACCCAGAGCAGGAGGACCAAGCTCCTGAAGGCGGAAGATGATGTCGCTTTGTTGATGGCTGTCTCCCGCCACCTAACACAGTCAATATTTACGGACTTAGTCAATATTTATGGAGTGAGTGGGGAAGGCTATGTGCACACTCTCAGAACAAACCTTGGCTTTAAATTCCTGAAAACTAGAATCTTAAAGATAAACGTCACAGACTGTATGTTACCCTAAAGATAATATCTAAGGATGTATAAAATGATCAGGTAAAAGTTTAAAGGGGAGTGGTGTGATTCCTCTCTCTGTGTGTAAGATCCTCTAGTATGAGAAGAAAATCAAAAATGTTTAATGATTTCTTTGCTTAAGGATCAGAAGCCCCAGATTTTAGTCCCAGATCCACTGGGCCCAACTTTGTAATCTTGGGATTATTTAATTTCTCTAAGACTCAGTTCCTCATCTGAGGATATCTGAAGAATCACATTAATTAACTTGTGCCACCGGCTTACTGTGAAATGGCAAGGAAAGAACACCTGTGAATGGTTTTGAAAAATACAAGTGGCAGAGTTGTTACAAAAAGTAAAAATGATTCAAAGAACTGCTGTGATGGCCCAACTTGTTGATTCAGATTTACTTCAACTCAAATGACATCGCTTTAAAATGCAGCATACATTCCGTGTGGCCCAGAACCTGGAGGGCTGTCAGCTATGGAGGAGTTTATGCCAGGTCTCGCTGTGTGTATCCTTTAGCGTAACGTAAACTGTACATCAGCTTCCTGGCTCCCTGCCCACCCTCCGTTCACACACGTAGGCAGCACAAGCTTTAGCTTCTAGGGTACCAATGCTTCTGAGCCATCCAGAAGTCAGGAAGCCCTTGGAGAAACATCATGACATACTGATAGACTAGGCATTCACAGAAATATCCATAGGTATGCCAGATAAAATTACAGCGAGGGGCACTGGGGTCCAGGAAGTAGAGAGAGAGAAAGAAAAAAAAAAAAAAAACACAACTGTAGGACTAGGCATGACAAAGACTTTCTGAGTTTTCCACTGCTAATCTTTTGCTACATGTTCATGAATTTTATTATCTTGCAGCCCCCAGCAAACAAGTGGTATCAGGCACTGATGCACTGTTTTTTTAAGAAAAAATGATATTACTCACGACCAAGTACTGACTGCATTAATACGTCAACTCTACTCCTAGGCAGATTCTATTAAGCACGCAAGTCCTCTCTGAATTAGCGATCCTGAATTGCTGCACACCAGATTCCTGCAGGGAGGGTAAAATCTCACAGTTGACCCTTCCCTATCAAAGCCTAAGGAGGAACGTGTGTATTTCCAGAAGGATCGTGCAGTGCATCCATGTCTCTTCTCTTGGACTCTAAAACCACCTCCTGAAGTAGGACAGAGCAGCAAAGCCACACGACTTGGGACCACATGGTGCTGGCCACCTCAGAATTGATTTTGCCTAAATGCATTCCGGGGTGATACTATCCACCCGTAAGAACTGGTCCCTGAGAAGTCGACTGCTTCAGGGATATTGTCTTTGACGTCACGGGGAGGAAATGCATCTCCCCTACTCCTTAGGCATCGACGGGGAGGGCTTTCCCTACCTGCCACCAACCCCACCTGCCCAGGGAGATGGAGCAGGTTTCCTGGTTGGTGAGTCTGAGAGAGCAGGACTGAGCAGGCAAAGCTCAGACCCTTCCAACCTCCCCCCTTGTTGGAGGCCAGACGACCCTGGAAAGCACTCATTCTGCTCTGCTCCTGCAAGAACTTAGGTGCAGACCAGGGTAGACCCCTAACAAAGAGGAGACCGCAGCTTCTCACCGCCTGTGGCCCAGTGCGTAGTTCTCATTCTGGGGTCTGGTAGCAGGAAGCCCACTGTTGCCATCCATCCAACCACATTCTAGAATGTTGGCCTTCGCAGTTCCAGAGCCGCTATTTAGATCTCCATCTGTGTTTGCCCTTTCTGTTATCTCTCCACTGGCTCCTAACACAGGGAAGGCAAGGTGTCATTGGGGACATGCCAGTTAGGACGCTACTGTCTCTCAGCCCCTACCTTCTTCTCTGCGGTGCTGAGGCCGGACCTCGGCAGAACAACCGCCCTGGTGACTGTCACAGGCCCCCCTCAGGCTCCGCTAGAGGGAGAGGCTGCGAGGCCAGGGGCGTAGACTTGCTCCTGCCCACCTGCCCCCCGCGTGGCTGTCCTGTCCTGTCTGTGACACCCTGGCAAGGCCAGGCTGCAGCATTCCATCCCAGGAGCTGCGACTCACTCCAGTGTGCCGTCTTCCCAGCGCTCACAGGACCGGCCTCACCCCCTCCAAGGCCCTGGGCCCAGCGGGCCGGGGCCACCTCCTCGGTGTGTGGACACAGGGGCTGGGAACCAGCTCAGGCAGGGCCAACTTGACTTTCCCAGCACGTGGGGAAAATATCGCCGTTATTCCAAGATGGATGGAAAATACGAGAATTACTGCACTGAGTAACCAAGAGATAATTCAATCTCCCTTGACCATGGCCTCTCCAGGCTCCTGATCACTGGGGACTTCCTCGTGGTTGCTGGGGACCCGGGCTGAGCCCCACGTCCACTTCCACACCCCTGTCATTCGGGACCAAGACTGGCAACAACTCGGGTGGAGGGCCTGGAGCCAAAGCAGGCCATTAGGGACCCAGCTCACTGCTTCTAGAAATAGACAGGGACCCCATAGGCAATGGAAAACCCGTCCATGGTGAAGGGGAAAATAAAGAACAGGAGCGGACGGGAACCCAATCCTGTAGACAAAACCACGTATCTGGTCAAATGGCGGTGGCATGTCGTTCGTAATATCAAAGCTGTGCTGGGCACTTGGTCCTCAGGGTCACCTGGATGACTAGCCTCACCGGACAGAGGGAGACTCGAGATGACAAAATAACCATCGTGAACCTTTCCTTCCTAGGGAGAGGTGGAATTGTTCAGAGGAATGTCGGGATTACAGTGGACGTGGGCCGCAGTTCAGAACAGAAGGTAACGAGGTGCCTCATCCATAAGGCCAGACTCTGGAGCCAGCTATCCGCCCATAGACCTCTGAGAAGGAGTTCCAGGACAAGTCTGCCCTGTGTCTACACACAGAAGCCAAAGAGAAGAAGCAAGGAGAAAAGGCTGTTTTGGACGACAGGGTGGAAACAGAGCCCATAGCACTGCATAGGCCTGCAGGGCAGGGGTTACTGTACACTGTTTCTCTCCCCGAGGTCAAGGACCTCAGGAAAACCACCTTGAAGTTGGGGGATGTCTGAAAGAAGGGTAAACTGCATCTCATTTGGGGCTAAATGTTTGCCGAGTTCAGAACCCACAGGCCACTCTGGTGCTACCTTCAAACATGGTTAAGAAGTCCTCGGGGAGAAAGCAGAGTGGGGAAAAAGGCAAAAGTCTCTCCTGGAGCCCTGCTGTTTCCTGAAGAGCCAGGGATTTCCAGGCTTCCCGAAGACCCAGGCAAGCAAGCAGGGGCCCCTGGTGTCCCCAGAGACAGCCCAGAGGAACAGCACTGCCCCAGCCCCATGCAGGGCGTGTGCCAGCTGAGTATTCAGTCATCTGAGGAACAGAACTGTACTTTTCAAAATGCTGGCCCAGCCCGTTAGTGGGTGGTAATATCAATTTAAAGGATGGAGACCAACATTCACTTTTCCTGAACTAGAATAGAACAAATGCCGTGTCGACAGGGCTGTGTTTTCGTCTGTGCATGTATACGGTCAGGGTGTATTTCTTCCTGTGGGTCACTGCCAAAAACCACGAAATTCACTGACCTGGGCAATTAATTGTCCAGACAGCAGCAAGCTTGCCACCAAGCGCTTGAGGTTCCTCGGGTGAGTGTATGAAGCCCTTCCACAACCCCCAAAAGAGTGAGGAGGGAGGGAGGGAGAGGATGAACCTCTGTTCTGGGCTCTCCTCATCCCAGTGGGTCCTGGAGGCTGCAGAGGCTGATGTGCAGGGGAGGAGGGGGCAGAGGCTGGAAGGCTGAGTTTGAGGATAACACTGAGTAATAAGCCGATCGATGAGACAAAAGTCTCCAGAGCAGACTATAAACTATAAGTTATAAACCAGAATGGGACCCATATTTTAAAATGTCTGCTCTGGGCTGACTGTCAGAGAAGTCTGATGTGGTCATCGTGTTATAAGAAATCTAACCGTTGATGGAAGTGTGAGAAGGAAGGACTCCCACTTCAACTGGACCAGAAACAAGTTCCATGAAAAGAGTAAGTCCATAGCCAGTGCATGTGACCTCATAGCAACATTTCTGGAGGAGAGGGGTGACTGTCATCACCTTACAGACCTGAGTCTGCAGGGCAAGTGACTTCCTGCTCAGGTGCTCTGCCTACAATTAGTACATGTTGCCACCAGGGGGAGAAGGAGTGCTCAGTTATGGTCCTGGAGGCCCCGAAAGCTAAATTCCCATAATTCACGTTAATCGCTGCATATTTTTCTTTTCACTTTTGGGTGGGACTTTTTCCCTATAAAAATCTAATTGTGGCTTTGAGGAAAGAAGGGTCCTGAGGAGTGGGGTTCCAAGCAGTGTTTTCCAGAACTTGAGGTGCAGCAAAATGGTGGTAGAAGCTTGTTTAAAAATTCAGACTTAGGGCTCATCTTTGTGACCTCTATTCACGAAATCTCGGATGAAGCGCAGAAATAAGCGACCCGGCGTGGAATCTGAGGAGCTGAATAAAATGGTGGCCTGAGCAGAGACTCTTAAGCAAGTAACGTTGAAGTCAACATGGAGAAGAAATGAGACAAAGCAGGGAATGAGACAACACTTAAGGGCCTATTGAAACAGTTCAGGGCGTGAACACAGCCTGAAGGGGTTAGCGCACCACAGCTAGCCCGGAGGGAGTCCGGGAAAAAGTCTGCGGCTGCCGAAGAGGCAAGAGTCTTTTTCTTGCCTCTTTGTTTCGCGGCGGGCAAGGAGAGGGGATTCAGAGCGCCGCCTAAACGAACTCCAGAGAAGGGCGCGAGCCGCGGCTATCAGCGCGGATCCCACAGCAACAGGGGCGCAGAGGGAAAATCGGAGAGACTCCCGCACAGAGGCTCGGCGCCGAGCGGCGCTCACCAGCCCGAGAGGCTTGTCTGCTCCCCCGCCGGGGCGGGCGGGGCTGGGAGCTGAGGCTCGGGCTGCGGTCGGATCGCAGGGAGAGGACTGGGGCTGGCGGCGTGAACACAGCCTGAAGGGGTTGGCGCACCACAGCTAGCCGGGAGGGAGACCGGGAAAAGGTCTGCAGCTGCCGAAGAGGCAAGAGACTTTTTCTTGCCTCTTTGTTTCGCTGCGCGCAAGGAGAGGGGATTCAGAGCGCCGCCTAAACGAACTCCAGAGAAGGGCGCAAGCCACGGCGATCAGCGCGGACCCCAGAGACAGGCGTGAGACGCTGGGGCTGCTGCTGCCGCCTCCAAAAAGCCTGTGTGCGAGCACAGGTCACTCTCCACACCAACCCTCCCGGGAGCCTGTGCAGCCCGCCACTGCCAGGGTCCCAGGATCCGGGGACAACATCCCCGGGAGAACGCACTGCGCGCCTCAGGCTGGTGCAACGTCACGACGCCTCTGACGCCGCAGGCTCGCCCCGCCTCCTCCGTACCCCTCCCTCCCCGCGGCCTGGGTGAGCCAGAGCCCCCGAAGCAGCTGCTCCTTTAACCCCGTCCTGTCTGGGCGGGGAACAGACGCCCTCAGGCGACCTACACGCAGAGGCGGGTCCAAATCCAAAGCTGAACCCCAGGAGCTGTGCGAACAGGGAAGAGAAGGGGAAATCTCTCCCAGCAGCCTCGGGAGCAGCGGATTAAAGCTCCACAGACAACTTGATGTACCTGCATCTGTGGAATACCTGAATAGACAACGAATCATCCCAAATTCAGGAGGTGGACTCTGGGAGCAGGAGATATTAATTTTTCCCCTTTTCCTTTTTTTAGTGAGTGTATATGTATATGCTTCTGGGTGAGATTTTGTCTGTATAGCTTTGCTTTACAATAGCTTTATTTTACTTCACTATATTATAGCCTCTTTCTTTCTTTCTTTCTATTTTTTCTCCCTTTTACTCTGAGCCGTGTGGATGAAAGGCTCTTGGTGCTCCAGCCAGGCATCAGGGCCGTGCCTCTGAGGTGGGAGAGCCAACTTCAGAACACTGGTCCACAAGAGACCTCCCAGCTCCACGTAATACCAAACGGCAAAAATCTCCCAGAGATCTCCATCTCAACATCAAGACCCAGCTTCACTCAACGACCAGCAAGCTACAGTGCTGGACATCCTATGCCAAACAACTAGCTAGACAGGAACACAACCCCATCCATTGGCAGAGAGGCTGCCTAAAATCATAATAAGGCCACAGACACCACAAAATACACCACCAGACGTGGACGTGCCCACCAGAAAGACAAGATCTAGCCTCATCCACCAGAACTCAGGCACTAGTTCCCTCCACCAGGAAGCCTACACAACCCACTGAACCAACCTTAGCCGCTGGGGACAGATACCCAAAACAACGGGAACTACGAACCTGCAGCCTGTGAAAAGGAGACCCCAAACACAGTAAGATAGGCAAAATGAGACGACAGAAAAACACACAGCAGATGAAGGAGCAGGCTCAAAACACACTGGACTTAACAAATGAAGAGGAAATAGGTAGTCTACCTGAAAAAGAATTCAGAATAATGATGGTAAGGATGATCCAAAATCTTGGAAATAGAATAGACAAAATGCAAGAAACATTTAACAAGGATGTAGAAGAACTAAAGAGGAACCAAGCAATGATGAAAAACACAATAAATGAAATTAAAAATACTCTAGATGGGATCAATAGTAGAATAACTGAGGCAGAAGAAAGGATAAGTGACCTGGAAGATAAAATGGTGGAAATAACTACTACAGAGCAGGATAAAGAAAAAAGAATGAAAAGAACTGAGGACAGTCTCAGGGACCTCTGGGACAACATTAAACGTGCCAACATTCGAATTATAGGGGTACCAGAAGAAGAAGAGAAAAAGAAAGGGACTGAGAAAATTTTTGAAGAGATTATAGTTGAAAACTTCCCTAATATGGGAAAGGAAATAGTTAATCAAGTCCTGGAAGCACAGAGAGTCCCATACAGGATAAACCCAAGGAGGAACACGCCAAGACACATATTAATCAAACTGTCAAAAATTAAATATAAGGAAAACATATTAAAGGCAGCAAGGGAAAAAAAACAAATAACACACAAGGGAATCCCCATAAGGTTAACATCTGATCTCTCAGCAGAAACTCTGCAAGCCAGAAGGGAGTGGCAGGATATACTTAAAGTCATGAAGGAGAAAAACCTACAACCAAGATTACTCTACCCAGCAAGGATCTCATTCAGATTCGATGGAGAAATTAAAACCTTTACAGACAAGCAAAAGCTGAGAGAGTTCAGCACCACCAAACCAGCTTTACAACAAATGCTAAAGGAAATTCTCTAGGCAAGAAACACAAGAGAAGGAAAACACCTACAATAACAAACCCAATACATTTAAGAAAATGGGAATAGGAACATACATATCGATAATTACCTTGAATGTAAATGGATTAAATGCTCCCACCAAAAGACACAGGCTGGCTGAATGGATACAAAAACAAGACCCATACATATGCTGTCTACAAGAGACCCACTTCAGACCTAGGGACACATACAGACTGAAAGTGAGGGGATGGAAAAAGATATTCCATGCAAATGGAAATCAAAAGAAAGCTGGAGTAGCAATTCTCATATCAGACAAAATAGACTTTAAAATAAAGACTATTACAAGAGACAAAGAAGGACACTATATAATGATCAAGGGATCGATCCAAGAGGAAGGTATAACAATTGTAAATATTTATGCACCCAACATAGGAGCACCTCAATACATAAGGCAAATACTAACAGCCATGAAAGGGGAAATTGACAGCAACACAATCATAGTAGGGGACTTTAACACCCCACTTTCACCAATGGACAGATCATCCAAAATGAAAATAAATAAGGAAACACAAGCTTTAAATGATACATTAAACAATATGGACTTAATTGATATTTATAGGACATTCCACCCAAAAACAACAGAATACACATTTTTCTCAAGTGCTCATGGAACATTCTCCAGGATAGATCATATCTTGGGTCACAAATCAAGCCTTGGTAAATTTAAGAAAATTGAAATCGTATCAAGTATCTTTTCCGACCACAACGCTATGAGACTAGATATCAATTACAGGAAAAGATCTGTAAAAAAATACAAACACATGGAGGCTACACAATACATTACTTAATAACGAAGTGATTACTGAAGAAATCAAAGGGGAAATCAAAAAATACCTAGAAACAAATGACAATGGAGACACGACGACCCAAAACCTATGGGACACAGCAAAAGCAGTGCTAAGAGGGAAGTTTATAGCAATACAAGCCTACCTCAAGAAACAGGAAACATCTCGAATAAACAACCTAACCTTGCACCTAAAGCAATTAGAGAAAGAAGAACAAAAAAACCCCAAAGCCAGCAGAAGGAAAGAAATTATAAAGATCAGGTCAGAAATAAATGAAAAAGAAATGAAGGAAACAATAGCAAAAATCAATGAAACTAAAAGCTGGTTCTTTGAGAAGATAAACAAAATTGATAAACCATTAGCCAGACTCATCAAGAGAAAAAGGGAGAAGACTCAGATCAATAGAATTAGAAATGAAAAAGGAGAAGTAACCACTGACACTGCAGAAATACAAAAGATCATGAGAGATTACTACAAGCAACTCTATGCCAATAAAATGGACAACCTGGAAGAAATGGACAGATTCTTAGAAATGCACAAACTGCCGAGACTGAACCAGGAAGAAATAGAAAATATGAACAGACCAATCACAAGCACTGAAATTGAAACTGTGATTAAAAACCTTCCAACAAACAAAAGCCCAGGACCAGATGGCTTCACAGGCGAATTCTATCAAACATTTAGAGAAGAGCTAACACCTATCCTTCTCAAACTCTTCCAAAATATTGCAGAGGGAGGAACACTCCCAAACTCATTCTACGAGGCCACCATCACCCTGATACCAAAACCAGACAAAGATGTCACAAAGAAAGAAAACTACAGGCCAATATCACTGATGAACATAGATGCAAAAATCCTCAACAAAATACTAGCAAACAGAATCCAACAGCACATTAAAAGGATCATACACCATGATCAAGTGGGGTTTATCCCAGGAATGCAAGGATTCTTCAATATACGCAAATCAATCAATGTGATACACCATATTAACAAATTGAAGGAGAAAAACCATATGATCATCTCAATAGATGCAGAGAAAGCTTTCGACAAAATTCAACACCCATTTATGATAAAAGCCCTGCAGAAAGTAGGCATAGAGGGAACTTTCCTCAACATAATAAAGGCCATATATGACAAACCCACAGCCAACATTGTCCTCAATGGTGAAAAACTGAAACCATTTCCACTAAGATCAGGAACAAGACAAGGTTGCCCACTCTCACCACTATTATTCAACATAGTTTTGGAAGTGTTAGCCACAGCAATCAGAGAAGACAAAGAAATAAAAGGAATCCAAATCGGAAAAGAAGAAGTAAAGCTGTCACTATTTGCAGATGACATGATACTATACATAGAGAATCCTAAAGATGCTACCAGAAAACTCCTAGAGCTAATCAATGAATTTGGTAAAGTAGCAGGATACAAAATTAATGCACAGAAATCTCTTGCATTTCTATACACTAATGACGAAAAATCTGAAAGTGAAATTAAGAAAACACTCCCATTTACCATTGCAACAAAAAGAATAAAATATCTAGGAATAAACCTACCTAAGGAGACAAAAGACCTGTATGCAGAAAATTATAAGACACTGATGAAAGAAATTAAAGATGATACAAATAGATGGAGAGATAGACCATGTTCCTGGATTGGAAGAATCAACATTGTGAAAATGTCTCTACTACCCAAAGCAATCTACAGATTCAATGCAATCCCTATCAAACTACCACTGGCATTTTTCACAGAACTAGAACAAAACATTTCACAATTTGTATGGAAACACAAAAGACCCCGAATAGCCAAAGCAATCTTGAGAACGAAAAATGGAGCTGGGGGAATCAGGCTCCCTGACTTCAGACTATATTACAAAGCTTCAGTAATCAAGACAGTTTGGTATTGGCACAAAAACAGAAATATAGATCAATGGAACAGGATAGAAAGCCCAGAGATAAACCCACACACATATGGTCAACTTATCTTTGATAAAGGAGGCAAGCATATACAGTGGAGAAAAGACAGCCTCTTCAATAAGTGGTGCTGGGAAAATTGGACAGGAACATGTAAAAGTATGAAATTAGAACATTCCCTGACACCATGCACAAAAATAAACTCAAAATGGATTAAAGACCTAAGTGTAAGGGCAGACACTATCAAACTCTTAGAGGAAAACATAGGCAGAACACTCTATGACATACATCACAGCAAGATTCTTTCTGACCCAGCTCCCAGAGAAATGGAAATAAGAACACAAATAAACAAATGGGACCTAATGAAACTGAAAAGCTTTTGCACAGCAAAGGAAACCATAAACAAGACCAAAAGACAACCCTCAGAATGGGAGAAAATATTTGCAAATGAAGCAACTGACAAAGGATTAATCTCCAAGATTTACAAGCAGCTCATGCAGCTCAATAACAAAAAAACAAACAACCCAATCCAAAAATGGGCAGAAGATCTAAATAGACATTTCTCCAAAGAAGATATACAGATGGCCTACAGACACATGAAAGAATGCTCAACATCATTAATCATTAGAGAAATGCAAATCAAAACTACAATGAGATATCATCTCACACCGGTCAGAATGGCCATCATCAAAAAATCTAGAAACAATAAATGCTGGAGAGGGTGTGGAGGAAAGGGAACACTCTTGCACTGTTGGTGGGAATGTAAATTGATACAGCCACTATGGAGAACAGTATGGAGGTTCCTTAAAAAACTACAAATAGAACTACCATATGACCCAGCAATTCCACTACTGGGCATATACCCTGAGAAAACCATAGGTCAAAAAGTGTCATGTACCAAAATGTTCATTGCAGCTCTATTTACAATAGCCAGGACATGGAAGCAACCTAAATGTCCATCGACAGATGAATGGATAAAGAAGATGTGGCACATATATACAATGGAATATTACTCAGCCATAAAAAGAAATGAAATGGAGGTATTTGTAATGAGGTGGATGGAGTTAGAGTCTGTCATACAGAGTGAAGTAAGTCAGAAAGAGAAAAACAAATACAGTATGCTAACACATATATATGGAATCTAAGGGAAAAAAAAAAAAAAAAGGCCATGAAGAACCTAGTGGCAAGACGGGAATAAAGACACAGACCTACTAGAGAATGGACTTGAGGATATGGGGAGGGGGTGGGGTGAGATGTGACAGGGTAAGAGAGTGTCATGGGCATATATACACTACCAAATGTAAAATAGATAGCTAGTGGGAAGCAGCCGCATAGCACAGGGAGATCAGCTCGGTGCTTTCTGACCACCTAGAGGGGTGGGATGGGGAGGGTGGGAGGGAGGGAGATGCAAGAGGGAAGAGAAATGGGAACATATTGTATATGTATAACAGATTCACTTTGTTATAAAGCAGATGCTAACACACTATTGTAAGGCAATTATACTTCAATAAAGATGTTTGAAAAAAAAAAATTTAAAAAAAAAAAAAATCTAATTGTCCTGTTCATTGCAGCACTACGTACAATAGCCAGGACATGGAAGCAACCTAAATGTCCATCGACAGATGAATGGATAAAGAAGATGTGGCACATATATACAATGGAATATTAGCTATAAAAAGGAACAAAATTGAGTTATTTGTAATGAGGTGGGTGGACCTAGAGTCTGTCATACAGAATGAAGTAAGTCAGAAAGAGAAAAACAAATACTGTTTGCTAACACATATATATGGAATCTAAAAAAGTGGTACTGATGAACCTAGTGGCAGGGCAGGAATAAAGACACAGACGTAGAGGACGGACTTGAGGACACGGGGGGAAGGGGAAGCTGGGACGAAGTGAGAGAGTGGCATTGACATAGACACACTACCAAATGTAAAATGGATGGCTAGTGGGAAGCCGTTGCATAGCACAGGGAGATCAGCTCGATGCTTTGTGACGACCTAGAGGAGTGGGATAGGGAGGGTGGGAGGGAGGCTCAAGAGGGAGGGGACATGGGGATATATGTATGCATATAGCTCATTCACTTTGTTGTACAGCAGAAACTAACACACCATTGTAAAGCAATTATACTCCAATAAAGATGAAAAAAATTCAAAACAAAAATCCAATTATCCAAACAGATGTTGAACAATAGTGGGTTTTCACATCATAATAGGGGACATTAGTGGGGAAAGTCTTAGGGTGGGAAGAAATGCCCGGTTGACTTTTCTCAGGCCCATGGCCAGCATCCAAACAACTGCTATCCTGAAAGAAAGACAGAGAGAGAGACAGAGAGAGAGACAAGAGGGGCAGGATGCCTCCCTGATCTGGAATGAGCATATCCTTCCATCCAACTCCTTTTTCTTTTGTCTACAGAAGTAATGGTTGGCTCTGTGTATATCCGTTTGTTTTGTCTCATTTAAATTTCGGAAGTTTCATTAATAGGAGTTTGGTTTAGGATGTCGAGGCTTGCCTGGTGGATCCAAAGCAATTGGTTCCACTGCCAAAAAGAAAATACATCCCTCTAAGTGGTATGGACACAGAATAACATCATTGACCGGGACGAACAGCGTTGGGAGCGCCTGCTGTTTATGCTGGAAAGCCGCACTTGTATGAGCTCATCGGACGCACCCGTGCTATGTGGGCAACTAGAAGGATTTGTTTCATAGCAAACCACGCTTGCCAATCCTGTCCTTACTGCTCAGCACTGGGTTAGACTCAAGTTCCATTGTCCTTCCAGGCTAAGCCCTTCCAGCATACTGTGTCTTTGGACACTCAGAGGTCAAGCTTCCATTACATATGAAAAAGAAGTCTGGATGTAGAAGGTTCTCTTCCTTCCTCTCATCCAAGTTTCAGAGTTTCTGAGGCATCATCTTGAAGTCCTTATCATGGTGCTTTTCAACTATTTTTGTTTACTTCTTGGTTTCTCGTTTGGTTTGGTTTTGCTTTGCTTTTTTAGCAGTGGAACACTTTTTGAGATGAAACCTTAGAGGAGTCCTAAGAACAGATAAAGCCAAGGCACTCTGGTGCTCTGGACGGTCCCCCAAGGCATCCCTGCGACCCCTCACAACACAGCTTGAAAATCAGAGCCTTCCGGCATTCTGAAGAAAATACATAGATTCAGAAGTGTTAAGGAGCTGCCAGCCCCAAGGTGCCAAGCGTTTGTTGCTGCCCCAACTTCATATGATGTAAGTGAGCATTTCACTGTATGAGGTCTTTAAGAACAACAAAAGGTTTACATCTTCATCCACTGTTTTGATAGAGACTCTTATTTCAAAGATGTGAGTGAATTTCTGATTCCACAGATAATGCATAAAATATTAATCTCAGCAAGATTCACTTACTTGAAACATGAGGCAAAGTCCCCAGCTGTGGTACTGAGGGCTTTATCAGATTTCTAACTTTCCAAAGCATGTTTTTAATATTTTCTTTTCCCTCTTAAAAACTTTTTTCTCTTTCTGTTTTCTTTTTTTTTTTTTAATTTGTAGAGACCACTATCCATGGCTCCCCAGAGACAGGCCCAGCCGACATTTTGGCAAAGTTCTTTCAATCAACGCACTTTCTGAATCCATTATTGCCTTTGTTTCCCACATGGGTTCAGAGAGGGGGACAGGGCAGATGCAATTGTACCCATTTAGCAGATTAAGACATGATTTCTCACATCAAACAGCTCTGGCTCTGGAAGAAGTTCCAGAGTGACACACTCATTTTCCATTTTTAATTTTCATGATTGGGACCACCCGTTGCCCTCCACTCCAAACAAAATGTCATCCTTCCACGGGCTTCCTGAAGTGATGAAGTTGATCACCTGCGGTCATCCATGCAGCTGGTACCAGAACTAGGACGACAACCTAAGTGGACTGGTTCTCAGCAGCATCTCCCTCCACCAAACCCACTAGGCTGAACCTCAGCACATGTCTTCCCACTTCCCAGAGCCACTCCTGCCCCACCGCTGTCTGGGGATGGAGCAAACGTGCAAAGTTCACTGCCAGCCCTCCTGGGGGATCACTCGATGGTAGAAAACTAAAGGGAAGTATAAAGTGTAGGGAAAGGCAAAAATGAAGCTACAGAAACAGTGAGGAGAAAACATCCTGTGACATTTTGGCAAAGAGAGGAAGAGAGCTAACAAAGACAGAAAGTCACAAGAATACAGAGGGATCAAGTCCATGGCAATGAAGATTCATTATGAACAAACCTCACTGAAAAACAAACTCCCAGAGGAGCTAATTACACGAGATGCTCTGGCAGTGACTCAGGCAGCAGGCATGCTAAGCCACCCCCAGGGACATGCTAGTCACCACATCCCACAGCTAACGGGCGACGATCTCCTTGCAAACAATAAGCTTCTGTCAGGTTAGCATTCTCTCAAGCCTGTCAATTGTAACACAGTTTGTGTTAGGAGACAGGCTGGCACATTGTATAAAGGTCAAGTGGAAAACTGTCCCTTCTGCTACATCACTGTCATCAGCTGATAAAGGTCATCCCACCCAATACACTGCCGTGACGGAAAATAACTTAGTTTGTCTACTGCGAAATATTCAAGAGTCCCTCTGCTATGGGCCTTCTGGTCTCTCTCTGCTCTCGGAAGGCATTAAACTGGGCACTCCAAGGTATTCCAGCTGCTACTACGACAACAACTTGTTTGCAAACAAATTTGAACAGGAAAACACAAAGACAGCAAGTTTAAAACACTATATAGACTCATACTATGTAAATATTTTAATGCTGATTATAATTGTAGTAACTGACATTCATTCAGCATTATATATAACCCAAATATTTAGCGTACACCATCTCATTTAGTTCTCAAAACAACTCTGTTATCCCATTTTACAGATGGGAAAACTGCAGCTTGGAAGGATTAGGTAATTTGTCCAAGCTCATACAGCTACAAATTGTCAGGTTTTTAACGAGGTTGACCTGAAAGGCACTAATACTTTATGATTCAATTGTTAGAATTATCAACTATTAATAACATGGTAACAGGGCTCATCATCATTCATAGATAAGATGTATCTTAAACGTTCATTTGTTCATCCAACAACCATTTCTTGAGAGTCTACTTTGACCAGGCACGATGCTAGGTGCTGGGGATAAAGGCTAAAATGAGAAAGGGTCTCTGTCTCTCCCTGCAGGCAGCTTACAGTTCAGCCAAGGGCACAGCCAATGGCTATATTAAAACATAATATGGGACTTCCCTTGTGGTCCAGTGGGTAAGACTCTGTGATCCCAATGCAGGGGGCCCGGGTTCGATCCCTGGTCAGGGAACTAGATCCCACGTGCCGCAACTAAAGATCCTGCATGCCGCAGCGAAGATCCCACATGCCGCAACTAAGCCCCGGCGCAGACAAATAAATTAAAATAAATAAATTTAATGTATACGAGGCTAGGGAAATGTGCAGAGCACCCAAAAGAAGGGACCCTGAAACCAAGTCTTGATGGCCTAGTAGGATCTAAGATGGAGAAGGGAGTAGCAGGTGCTGACAGAGGTGTAAAACCATACGGGAAAAGGCACCCACCTCCCGTACGGGAGTTACGCTGGGTGGAAAAGGAGTGGCGAGAAATGAAATCAGTAGGCCAGGCAGTGGCCAGGGCGAGAAGGTGTTACCCTAGGCTGAGTTTAACATTCATCTTGAGAACGTTAGTCATGGACAGAGGTGAAAGGGAAAGTGGTCCTCTAGGCATTGGAGAAGGACGGCTGGCTGCAGTGAAAGCCAAATTGGAGAAGGGTGGGGAGGGAAGCAGGGACCCTGGAGAGACTAGTGTGTGAGTCCAGGCAAAAACTGATGGATCTAAGGACAGAAGGAAGAGACCTTCAGGAGATGAAACCCAAGAGATGGAGTGGCTCAATGTCCAAGGAAACGTGAGACTCCGGCACGGCTCCCAGTTTTTCTCGCTTGAGCTGCCATTCACTGCAGGAGGAAATCCAGCAAGAGGAGCTGGGCTGAGACCTAACAGAGGTCAGGACTTTAGACAGGGAGGGGTGGCAGGGAAAATGTAGTCTTTGGATCTTAGGTTGGACATTTTATACTATCGTATTGGAGGGGAAAGTGATGCCACAAATTCAGGTCCAGTTTCTTATTATTTAGAGACATTTGACCGTCAGAAAACAGATGTACAATGAAAACCATTCTCAGGCTAGGATGACGAGGCAAATGAAGTCAGGAGGTGACAGAACTGTCTGATGAATGTGTTGATAGAACACACAACGGAAAGGTGTTCAGTTTGTGGGTTTGGAGACTGATGGCTGAGGTCGTCTCTCTCTTCGCTGCTTTATTTCATGACCCCACTCAGTCCCTGCTCCGAATACGTGCCTTGCCACCTTGACCCACTTGGTCTGCCTTTCCTCCTTGACAAACAAGACGCAAAGGGCAAGGACCCAATGGCCAATGACCCAATGGCCAATGACCCTTTGGCCACTGGGCACACATTAATGTGAGGCTCAGTGAGGCAGAGGCAGCGGGGGAACACGGTTCAAAGCCGTGTCAAGACTCTGGGTTGTGACGCCCAGCAGCCAGCACCAAAGCAGAGGTGAACCACTCCTCCTATACCTTTCCACCCACAAGCCAAGAGATGTCCTTTCCTTCTGCAGTGTCTGACTCCTTGCAACGGAAGACCTTGGTAAACCTTCAACTATTTATATACCATAAAGGTTCTTTTTTTTTTTCTTTTTTAAATTTATTTATTTATTTATTTATTTATTTATTTATTTATTTATGGCTGTGTTGGGTCTTCGTTTCTGTGTGAGGGCTTTCTCTAGTTGCGGCAAGCGGGGGCCACTCTTCATCGCGGTGCGCAGGCCTCTCACTATCGCGGCCTCTCTTGTTGGGAGCACAGGCTCCAGACGCGCAGGCTCAGTAGTTGTGGCTCACGGGCCCAGTTGCTCCGCGGCATGTGGGATCTTCCCAGACCAGGGCTCGAACCCATGTCCCCTGCATTGGCAGGCAGATTCTCAACCACTGCGCCACCAGGGAAGCCCCATAAAGGTTTTTGTTTCCATGTCTTATAGAAAACTTATTCAAATTTCCCTAGATAACTTTTTTTTAAGTGGGTCACAATTAATCTCCCTAAGACACGGCCTCCGGAGCAGCTGATGCATTCATACCATGCTTTCAGTCCTCATGGATTTGGGAGCAGGAACAACGGACAGAGAGAGCGGCAGAAGGTGGGCTGCAGAGCTTGTGAAACCCGGAGGGAATACCCACGTGTTTTCTTCTGGTGTGTCTCTGTCACCCACCATGCATTAGTAGTATATTTGCTGTCAATTTTTTATTAGAGAGAATGCAAGATTTAATTAAGTGCCTGGGCAGTTTATTTAAAAAAAAACAAAACAAAACACAGTATCTGTCCAATGATGCATCACCCCGTGCAAGAAGCCATGAAGGAGGAGGGGCACCATATCATTGCCGTTATGCAGAGGAAACGGACACCGTGTTTATAAATGACCGTGTTAAATGGATTAAATCATTGTCTGCGACCTGCACCTTCACCCTCTCTGCCCATGAGGGTACAGGTCACAAAACAGCAGCGACCCACAGAAAAAGGACCAGAACAGAGAACCCATCTTTCGTCAATCTCTTCTTCTTTACCCTTATCTTTAGCCCTCCATGTCTGTCTCATTTTCTTCCTTTTCCATTTTTTTCCATCCACACTCAAAACCAGGAAAAGCGATTCTTTCAAAGCCCCAGCAGACTTTCAATTTCGTTTTCTCAGTGTCATCCAGTGTCATGCAACAGAGAATGAGGCAGAGAACGAGAGACTCAGGATCACGAAATTCAGACTGCAGAGAAGAAAAGCAGTTTGCCACAGGAAGACGTGAAGAGTAGTCAGGCTCTAATCCCTCATTAAAATTTGCAAGTTTTATTATATTGCCTTACCTCATTTCCGAATTTTTTTTGGCAGCTTGAAAGAAATCAGGCTATAGGCAAATAAGCTGCTTATTGCCAAACAGAAAGTAAGAAGCCAAATCATTCTACCTTATTTTCTGCATGCTACTCATGTTAACTGCTGGCAGAGAGGTTATTCAGAAGCAACCACACTCTACACAGCATTTTCCAACATGTGGTACCCAGGTACGCGGGATGAGGGTGAAGGGTGGGCAAAGAAAGAAAAGAGAACGAGCAATCCATCAATACCTGTGTACCAGGCACCCAACGTACCCACATTAACCATTATCATTGTTAACCTTCCACCCACACAGCAGCACAGGGTAATCCCTGCACTATTCCTAGTTTATCCAGGAGCAAGCTGGTGCCCAAGGACAGATGACAGGACGAAAGGGCACCTCCACACTGACCCTGGGTCTCCTCGCCCACTTCCGGGACTCTCCATCCTGCCTGCTGAGCTGGTTAGTAAACACTTCACAGCTCACTGTAAGTAAATTACACCTCAACTAAAAATATACAGAATTGAAACTAAATATGTAAATAAACACTCGATAAATTTTTCACAGCTCTCGAAGGTGTTTTTAACTACTGACTCTCCCAGGTTGAGTAAGAATAAATTATTTCTGTACAGTAGAAACTAACACAACATCGTAAAGCAATTATACTCCAATAAAGATGTTAAAAAAAAAAGAGTAAATTGTTTCTAATTGTCACTTCCTGTAGAAATAGAAGAGTTGATCCTGCCAATTGAATTCACCCATCTATCAATTCAGTGACAGGATGTGAGCCAATCAGCCCCACATTATACATATATATATAAAGTAACCTGCTGATGGACTGAACTGGTTCTGAGTAGAACACACAAAGCCCTCCTAGATGCTGACACAGTCAGAGACAAATCAAAGGTTACCTTGCTTCCCTGGGAGGATTAGGACAAAAGTCTCTGGAAAATCTCTAATAAGAGGCAACCTGTGAGAGCAGGTTTGCGGAGGGACTGTGTGTAATCCAACTCACTCCCCACCATCCAGCAGTGCTGGGAAAAGGCGGGCATCCAATCAATGTTTCCTGACTAAATGAATGAACTCTGGCAAGTGTTTTCATCGCAATCGTCTTGCATGTTGCTAACAGCCCTCATTTTGAAATTCACGTTGCTCTCAATCATTCTATTTAATTAATTACTTATTTATTTTATTTATTTATTTATGGCTGCGTTGGGTCTTCGTGGCTGCGCGCGGGCTTTCTCTAGTTGCGGCGAGCAGGGGCTACTCTTCGTTGCGGCGCGCAGGCTTCTCATTCCGGTGGTTCCTCTTGTTGCAGAGCCTGGGCTCTAGGTGCGCGGGCTTCAGTAGTTGTGGCGCAAGGGCTCAGTAGTTGTGGCACACGGGCTTAGCTGCTCTGTGGCATGTGGGATCTTCCGGGACCATGGCTTGAACCTGTTTCCCCTGCATTGGCAGGTGGATTCTTAACCACTGCGCCACCAGGGAAGCCCTGCAATCATTCTTAGTTACCTTCATGTGTGTGTGTTTCATTCAGCACTAAGCATCCTGGATACTATTTTTATCTGCTCGGCACCCTCATCTTCTCGTAACAGATGAGCCCCACCTCATCATAGACACAGACAGGTAAACACGCTTGGCTAACGGTGGTACCTCACCACTTTAGCTGCAGTAAGTGGTCCAAAAGAAGTTGGCACCTAACCCAAGCTCTCCCTGAAAGTTTTTGTACTGGAGCCAAGGAGGGAGGTTCCCATCCTCCTCTAGTCATGGTCCTGTTAGCACAAAAGCCTTGAATTGCCACGTGGAATGAAGTGGTGTGATCATTTTAAAACATACCTCCAATGAAAAGTGGTCTACTTCCTCTCCCTTTGAAGGTGAGCTAACTTTGGTCACTTGCTTCAAATGAATAGGATGCAGCAGAACTGACACCACATAATTTTTTAGATGAGGTCATAACAGATGATAGAATCTCTAGGTCCATCCATGTTGCTGCAAATGGCATTATTTCATCCCTTTTCATGGCTGAGTAATATTCCATTGTCTGTGTGTGTGTGTGTGTGTGTGTGTGTGTGTGTGTGTGTGTGTGTACACACGCACACACACTACATCTTCTTTATCCATTCCTCTGCTGATGGACACTTAGGTTTCCTCTATATGTTGGCTATTGTAACTAGTGCTGCTATGAACATGGGGGTGCATGTATCTTTTTGAATTTCTGGGTACATGCCCAGGAGGGGGATTGCTGGATCATATGGTAACTCTATTTTTAGTTTTTTAAGGAAACTCCATACTGTTTTCCATAGCGGCTACACCAATTTACATTCCCACCAACAGTGTAGGGGGGTTCCCTTTTCTCCACACGCTCTCCAGCATTTATTATTCGTAGACTTTTTAACCGGTGTGAGGTGATACCTCATTGTAAATGAACTGATTCACAAAACAGAAACAGACTCACAGACATAGAAAACAATCATATGGTTACCAAAGGGGAAAGGAGTGGGTAGGGATAAATTAGGAGTTTGGGATTAACAGATACTCACTGTTATATATAAAATAGATAAACAACAAGAACCTACTGTATAGCACAGGGAACTGTATCCAATATCTTGTAGTAACCTATAAAGGACAAGAATCTGAAAAAGAACATATATATACACACACACATATATATGTACATATATACGTATAACTGAATCACTTTGCTGTACACCTGAAAGTAACACAACATTATAAATCAACTACATTGATACTTCAATTAAAAAAAAAAAAACTTTTTTAAGATGACAGAGCGGGCTTCCCTGGTGGCGCAGTGGTTGAGAATCTGCCTGCCAATGCAGGGGACACGGGTTCGAGCCCTGGTCTGGGAGGATCCCACATGCCGCGGAGCAACTAAGCCGGTGCACCACAACTACTGAGCCTGCGCGTCTGGAGCCTGTGCTCCGCAACAAGAGAGGCCGCGATAGTGAGAGGCCCGCGCACCGCGATGAGGAGTGGCCCCCGCTCACCGCAACTAGAGAAAGCCCTCGCACAGAAACGAAGACCCAACACAGCCATAAATAAATAAATAAATAAATAAATAACAAAAGCTAATATGAATTTGGACTACATTAAAAAAATAAAAAATAAAAAAAAAATTAAAAAAAGATGACAGAGCTTCCTTCGGCTGCCTCTCTTTCTCTCTCTCTGTCCCTCCCTACATTCACCTTCACGTTGTGAGGAAGCCAAGCAGCCCCATGAGCTGCAGCCCCTGCTGAGCCCCAGTTCACAGCCAGCACCAACTGCCAGACTTGAAATCGAGGCTTCACACGATCACAGGTCCCACTTAATGCCAAATGGAGCAAAGAAGGGCTATCTGGACTGAGAGTTCCCCAAACTACAGATTTTTTGAGCACAATATATGCTGTCGTTTTGATAAGCCACTAAGCTTGGGGGCAGTTTGTTACACAGCAACAGATAAGAGGAAAAGGATTTTGGTGCTACATTGGTGCCGCTGTAACAAAGAACCAAACACGTGGCAATAGGTTTGGGGCTGGGGAGCCGCGAGCAAGTTGGAAGGGCCTTGAAGAGACGGTTAGGAGAAGCATGAAGGATCTTGTGGAGGCTACTGATGAGGAAGGAAAGGAAAGGAAGGAAAATGTTATCGGAAACCGGAAAGTGCCTTGTTTAGCGGCTTTTTTGTTTGAAAACTTTTAAGTTCTAGATTTATTTTGAAACCAACTTCCAAGGGACCACCTGGCTGCTTCTCACTCCCCATAGTATAACGTAAGAAGAGAGAAATAAGCCAAAGAAATAACTGTTACCATAAAGGAGCCAGAACCTACAGGGCTTGAAATTCAAATTATTTCTTATTCCCAGCCTTTCTGGATGACAAATGACGCTAAGATTAAGAAACAGCTTCCAGGCAAAGATCAAATCCAGAGTGCTGTCAGGAAAATATGGTCAAAAGATGAGGCCAAGGACATAAACTGTAAAACCCTTTTTAAGATCACAGAAAGATTTAAGGTAGCACATCACAGACCCTTTCGAATAGTCGAACAGCCAATTAAGACTCTGAGGAGCATTACCCTCTGCCCCTCCAAGCCTTAAAGGAAGCCTGAAAAAAGAGGCTTATCTTGAAGATATTTGTGGGTACAGCTTTTGTCTGATGGAGATTATAAATGGATTCATATAAAACCCAAAACGGGGACTTCCCTGGTGGCGCAGTGGTCAAGAATCCGCCTGCCAAGGCAGGGGACACGGGTTCCAGCCCTGGTCCAGGAAGATCCCACATGCCGCAGAGCAACTAAGCCCACGCGCCACAACTACTGAGCCTGCATTCTAGAGCCCGCGAGCCACAACTACTGAGCCCACGTGCCACAACTACTGAAGCCCGCGCACCTAGAGCCCCAGGCTCTGCAACAAGAGAACCCACATCAATGAGAAGGCTGCGCACCACAAAAAAGAGTAGCCCCGGCTCACTGCAACTAGGAAAAGGCCACACGCAGCAACAAAGACCCAAAAGCACCCAAAAATAAATAAATTTTTAAAAAAAATTTTTTAAAGAATTATGCCAAGTTGGAAAAGAACAGAGAAAGTACAAAATGAAAAAAAGGCATTTGGACCCCCAAACCTGTATGAGTGGGAAGCAAGCTACTTTTATGGAAAAGGAAGCATGACTCAGTGTGTAGAACCAAGAGACCGGAGGTCAGAGCCTAGAAAATCATTTCCAGGCAGTAGGCCTAAACCCTAATCAAGGAACTGACCACAGGTGGATTTCAGAATTGCTATGCACCAGTGGCTGCTGGGTGCCTCCCACCTGCCCCTTTGTGAACAAGTATCTTTAGCAGTTATCCTTTGCCGGTCCCACCATCGTAGGTTGGGATCATGGGGGCTGACAGCCTATCTTATTGGTGCACAGGTGTTCAGATCATCCAGAGAAACTGAACTCAAGAAGCCATGCTCAAGGAATCACACCTGAGGAGCCTCACCTGCACCTGTTCCTGAGTTAGACCTGTACTCATTGAGCCTGAGCCTGATGCCTTCATATATGAGAACTCTGAGGGGTCTTGAGAGGGAATGAGTATATTTTGCACATGGAAAGAATGTCAAAGCATCCGAGAATAGCGGGCAGTCTGTGGTGGTTTAAAAAGATGCCCACAGGGCTTCCCTGGTGGCGCAGTGGTTGAGAATCCACCTGCCAATGCAGGGGACATGGGTTCGAGCCCTGGTCTGGGAAGAGCCCACATGCCAGGGAGCAACTGGGCCCGTGAGCCACGACTACTGAGCCTGCGTGTCTGGAGTCTGTGTTCCGCAACAAGAGAGGCCGCGACAGTGAGAGGCCCGTGCACCGCGATGAAGAGTGGCCCCCGCTCGCCGCAACTAGAGAAAGCCCTCGCACAGAAACGGAGACCCAACACAGCCAAAAATTAATTAATTAATTAATTAATTTAAAAAGTGCTGCAGTTCAGCCCACAGGAAAGTGTGTCCAAGTTCCAATTAATTAGACAGAGGAGGTGGGAAAAGAGACTTTTTTTTGTCTTGGTGTTTTGTATTCAGCAGCACATCTAACCTTGGAGCTGTCAGGTTTCATCATGAATAGTGACTGTGACCACACCCCCACGTGATCCTCGCAGGGCAGACCAATTTCCTCACAACTGGGGAAGCAAAGCAGAGGCCACCTAGGGACCTGCGATGTGGTCATGAAGAGGGACATCCGCTCCCCTGTGCTTCTGCCCCCAGAGCACCAGGGGGTCTAACATCCCACACTTAACACCAACACAGAAAGAGCTGGGTGTGCACACAGCTGGAACACGGGGAAGAAACGGCATCACGCTGAAATCATGCTTTACTCTGCTACAAACGAAAGGGATAGATATCATATGTAGATAAACCCTCTGGGTCTGTGCACAAAGCTCCAATCCCAAGTAGGTGTTACATGACTGACTGCACCCTTAGCACGCATGAAAAATGCCAGCACACAAACCTGCACCCACAAACAGTGATGCTAAAAGCCACCATTGGCTGAGATCTCTGCCCTTAGCTCACAGAATCAGAAATTCACCTATAAAGAGGAAAAGACCCTAAGACAATGTAACCAAGGGACGTAAACGGCATATTGTACATATTCTCATTCTGCAGCGTTTGTTTTTACGTTTCGCCTGTCTCCCAATTTTTAAAGTTTTACCTAAAATAGGAGGCAGACACACAAGCTTTCATTCTCGTGAGAATGACGCTAAAGATCAACACTGAATTAATACAAGCGCTCATCTCCTAATAACCTAGTGGTTTTAGAAAAATTCATGGACCGTTTTCCTGACGCATCCCCAGCGTGGAGCCCTCATCCATCCCTTCCCCAGTGGTCATATAAATAAGAGTTTCCAGAATCCAAAACCTTCCTAGCTAGGTTTTAACCCCACAGCTCCTACAAAGCTGTTTTCCACATTGGGATGCAAGATGCTTTAGACCCAGCAAGGCCGGAGGCAAAGCAGAAGGATGGCTGGGGCACACGCTGGTCCTCTCTGAGCGGCTCCCATGGCCTCACCTGACAAAGAGGGTGGTGACACCTCCTCCCGGGAACTGGCCAAGATCTCAGCTGATGGTGACTTGGATGGTTCTTGCGCTGGCATTTTTCACGAGTGATAAGGGTGCAATCAGTTGAGTAACACCTACTTGAGATTTGAGCTTCTGTTTGTGTGTGTGTTGAATGGAAGCCTCACCATCCCAGGACAAGGGGAGACACTGCTAGCACCCCTCAGAGCAACGGAGGGTGAGCCCTGTGGATAACGTGCCAGAAGGATGCTGTTTCCAGACCCTGGGAGGTGGAGAGAGGAGGGAACGGTGTGGGCAGGAGGCTGCGGACAGACGCTGCACCCACGTTCACATTGCGGTTCAGGGCAGCTCTTTTCAAGTCAGAACACAAAACGGTACAGGCTGCCGAGAGTCACATTTCTATTCTGGGGACCCCAGCATGGTACCCACCTCCCACTGACTCTGCTGTCCTGCGGGCATAAAAATGACCAGATTCTACTCAAGCTTGTTTTCTGCTTCCTAGGCTCGGATGAAATGCGGTGAAAAGGAATCCATGGGTTCTCGCTGTGCTCAGTCACGTCTGAGTTCTGAAACGAGAAGGCATTCAACTTCAGGAAGCTACGGGAGGACATTCAGAGTGGGGTCCCCGTGAAAGAAAGGGGTGTTGGCTTGGATAATCTGCACCCTCACCAAAGAGCCACTGTGGATAGAGAAATCTTGCTACAGAAAGAATTCAGAAAAAAAAAAGAAAACGATGGCAACTTAGACAAGAACCAGCCACTTTCTAGCACAGTTTCATGCTTGGCCTCTGCTGTGATCATTTTTCTCTCCATGCCTCACATTTTTATCGTGCTAGAATTTTGTCACAATGACTATTGGTTGAGACAAGGAGAGAGAAAGGAAGTCAGGGCTGGCCATTCTTCACTCCAAGAAGGAAAGTCTAGACAAGCAGCAAGGCCAGCTCTGCGACGCGGCACAGTGATACGAGTCACTTAAGTGCTGCACTCACCTCCGTACGACCTCGTCTCGTGCGCTTGGGAAGCGGACATGGTCACTGGGGGACACGGGAGGCCAGGGGGTATGAGAGGCCACAGATCCAGGCAGGAACAACTAGGAGAGTAACCATATTGAAATTCGTGGTCCATCACTGACTTAGAGAATGAACTTATGGTTACCAGCGGGGAAGGGTGGAGGGAAGGGATAGTTAGGGAGTTTGGGATTGACATGTACACACTGCTACATTTATTCAATAAAATGGATACCCAACAAGGACCTACTGTACAGCACAGGGAACTCTGCTCAATGTTACGGGGCAGCCTGGATGGGAGGGCAATGTGGGGGAGACGAGATACATGTTTGTGTACGGCTGAGTCACTTTGCTGTGCACCTGAGACGATCACAACATTGTTACTCGGCTATACTCCAACATAAAATAAAAAGTTTAAAAAAAAAAGATTAAAAAAAATTTTTTAAAGGTGAAAGAAAGGAAGGGAGGGAGGGAGGGAGGGAAAGAAAGAAAGAAAATCGTGGTCCACATTCTTCCTTTTCTCCCTCCCAGCACATCACAGACCCTGGTCACTCCTCCCCCATCTCTGGACGGCAGTGTCTCCCACTGTGGGACTCTGAGGTCTCATCCTTACCCCACAGCGGACATCGGATAAGCAGTAATGCGCTGAAACCGATGCGCATTTTCAGTCTCTAGGAGAAAGACCCTAAGCACATACCAAATAGCAACATTCTTTTTCTCCCAAGCCCTCCCAGCTTTATGCAAGAATATAAGGAAATATTCATCTTCCTTCCCTAGTGAGGGAGAGATGTAATAATTAGAGGCCTGAGAAGGTTTCCCCACGAGGCATCAGCGGGTAACTCTGCCAGCCCTTTAATGAGATAAAACATGGAACTTTCTACCCTGGGCTTATGGCTCCTTGCTCTGGAACACAAAGTCATTTTTATGAGTGAATCTAGAAAGAAAGAGAGAAAAGCAAAAAAAAAAACCAAGGGGGTAAGGTCACCCTCTAGATGCTTCTGGCTAACCTCGTGGACACCGGCAGACGCCTTCCCCAGAGACAGAGCACAGCTGCACAGCTGCTCCTAACAGAAAAAGAAGGGAGCCCACACAAAGACTAAATGCTGAGTGGCAAGAAATTCTCAGCAACTCTGAAAATGTTTATTAGTCACCCTGCATAAACTAGGAGACAGGAAATTGTATTCAGATCCTGTCTCAACAAATCTCACGACAACAAGCTCTCCACCTCAAAGCTGTCCAAACTTCCCTAATGCCGTAGCAATCAGTTTACGAGAATTTATTGATCACCTACTATGTGCTAGTCCATGTCCTTGCACTGGGCCCTGCAGCGATCCGTTTCAGACAATATCCAGTTTCAAATCTCCTTTCAAGGCAAGCAGACTTTGGGATGGTGGCTTATAGCAGTGGTGGCTCTTCCAGCTCTTGGTCCTTCTGTAAAATGCCCTTCCGGCGTATCCTACGCACCCCTCAGGGCCTAGATACATTGCTGCCTCCACCAGGAGGGACACGGCCCATGGACTGAACCCCACCTGCCGGACTCAGCTGGCCACTGTACCACAGGCCTGATTCTCCATGGAGGAAAGTCCTACACCAGTGTTTGCCCAAATGTCAACATGCACCCCAGTCACCTGGAAGGCTTGGGAAAGCACAGAATGCCGGGCCTACCCCAAAACTTTTCCTTCAGTACACAGTGACATACAAACAAGGAAACGAAATAGGCAGAAACACTGGATAAAGGTGCCTTTATTCTTTTCGCTTCCCTGGGAGGTGTGTCCCGTTCAACCTTGTCCCCTGAGGTGTTTCAGAGACCTTTGGAGAAAAGACTAAAGAAGTGAGGCCTTCATTTAATGAAGCCCGTCGAGAGAACCACATCCAGAATGTCCGAGTTTTTCTTGATCAGAAAAAGAGGGCATGGTTTTCCACCTGTGTCCGAAGCTTTGTGTGTTACAGAGAGAGCTGTGTTGTTAAAGGAACCAAGACTCAGCCCGTGGAAGAGAAAATAAACGTGTGCCGCAGCTGGGAGCCGCAAAACATAGGTGTAATTGTCTTCCGGAGACAGAAGCCCTCAGGGGCACCCTGGTCCAGGAATACCTTATCTGCTCCTGGTCTACAGCTGGGTGGGGGGAACGGGCTACTTCCTCAAGCCTCGGACCTGCTTCCTCTCCCACACCCCTCATCCTCCTCCTGGCCTCATTCTGACATCGAAACAGCCTGTCAAAGAGAAGTGGCAGAGTTTACAGAGTTCCACCTCCATCCCCAAATTCCTCTCCTTCCTCCCACCCCCCATCACTCTCTAAGCCCCACCCCAATGGTGTAGGAGGACTTCAGACAGCATCAACTCTGGATGTCTCCTAGAAGAGGATTTGCACCCTCCTTGTGGAAGTCGCTCACCCCATTCCTGTAGCACCCCATTTCCTCATGGTCTGTGACGAATCCCCGGGGAAACCAGAATATGGGCCTGTGAGGTTGAAGACCAAGCCTCAAGGCTACCCAGCTTCCTGGGGATCCTTACATCTACATTATTTCCAGACCAAACGTCGGTGTGCGAAACTGGGTTATCACCAGCAGTCTACCTCAAGTTCATGAGTGGCTGGGGGAAGCTGGAAGTCCTTTTAGGCCCTCTCTTTTCCCCTGACCCAGCAGAAATGGGTGTGAGATATTGCAGTCGGCACCTGCGTCCCTAAGATCCTTCCCAAGACAACCATACCTGCGACCTTCCCTTTCACATAGTCTACCCTGCGTCCACTCGGCTGCCATGACTGCCCTCATCTGCTATGACCCAACTCCTGTTTGGGTGCCTCATTCTGTTTTTTCGGGCTTCTGACCAACTCTTCCGTCTTCATGTCATGACTTCTCCTTTCCAGCTTGGCTACTTCAGGCCACCTACGTGGGAATTTGGATACATTCGTGCCCGCGGGCACAGCCTGGCATCATATCTTGAGCTCATCCCATCTCCCACACCTGGTTCCCGAGAGCATGAAGTCAGAAAGCTCCATGAAGGTTCACACTCACAGGCATCCCAAAGTCAGATACTGTGTCCACCTTACTCTCCTATTCCTTCCACAGTGCTGAGCACACAGTAGGTGTTCAACTAACATTTTCTGATGCGTGAATAACGTTTAGATATATCACACCTTAGGCAGATAGATGATGAGTTAATATAACTTATATTGTGCCAGTATTCAGAGTGTTTCTGGACAATCAATGAAGTTATACTTATGACCCAAAGGATTATTGCTCATCAAGTGCTTTGAAATCCACAAAATAACAGTGCTGTAAAATAGTCAACTATTACTGAGTGGAGGTGATCAAAGGAACAGATTACACGATTCATCTGGGGTGTGGAGGATAGGGGTAAGTAAGGAGGGAAAGAGAAATTGGACATTATGGCAAAGAGGAAGAAAGAATCAATAAGCAAAGTAAAACTCACCCTTATCATAATCATCTTCCTCAACCGCTTTTTCTTGAAGTTTCTGAAGCTTTAAGCTTAAGGATTTTACCTATGTTGGTTTGAAGGGGAAAAAATGAAAACCAAATTACAATCGTATTCACGCAAACTTATTTTGCTAAAGCTAAGAACACTTAGAAACTATTTTGAAGCTGAACCACTTTATTCTCCTTTAAAAAAAGAACCACAAATGTACGTTTTTTCGATGCCAGATGCATTTGTTTCTCCAAAAAAAGTTATACAGAGAAAAAGTGTAATTTGAGCATAAAATCCACAAGAAGAGTTAGAATGTTATTTTAAACAAAAACATCACGCTGTACCCTTACTTGTGTGAAAAATGCATAATAAAAAGGAATACAAATTTCCTGACCTGACCAAATGGTTCCTGTTCAAAAAACCACATTAAAATTATGGAAGTAAACATACCAACGTTAGAAGAGAAACCAAGAGAAGAAAATCATGAACTTCAACTCGACAGGCTGTCCTGAGGGCTAGGCAAGAATGAAAAGAAGGACTTTACCAAAGACGCCCTACGGTTCACACACCTTCCATTACAGAAAAGGGCACTGTCTTACTTTAACACGCATGTGCACTCAACGATCCCATCACTTGTCTGAGAATTACCAACATGTTCATTTGTAATTATTTCTCTTCTCAACAGGAGGCCCCGGGATTTTCTGCAGGGAGATTCTTAGCCTATGGATGAGTGGATTTAACCTTGCTCCCTGAAAACCTGCTTCCTCCCATCCTTTGCCAGCTCACACCTACCTCTCCTTCCACACTTGGCTCAGGTGTCACCCCCTCCCGTCCATGTTAAACATCCTTCCTCTCTCTGGCCATCATCACCTGTACTTGTACTTATTCACAAGACCCGAGCCATTTAACAAATATTTACTCTAAGTGTCAGGCACTGTTTGAGGGGTTGCAGATAACAGCACAAAATTCTTAGCCCTCTAGCCTTACAATTCCGTGTAGGAAGACAAAAAATAAACATAATAAGTAAGTTTTATGGAGCCTTAGAAATGGATTAGCGCTATGAAAGAAGGAAAAAGTAGAACCACGTCACGGGGGTCAGGAAAGCTGGCAGACGGTGGGGTTGCGATTTTCAGTAAAATCTCACTGAGAAGGTGACATCTGAGCAAAGATGTATACGTGGTTAGGGAGTGACCCGTGAGGCTCTCCGGGAGAAACACGTTCCAAGAGAGAGAAGAGCTGGTACAAAGGCTCTGGGCAGCAGTGCTCTGGGCTCAGCAAAGTAGAGCAGGAGGCCACCGGGCCTGGAGAGGCTTGGTTAAAGGGGAAATTGTAGGAGATGAGGTCAGAGGGGTAATGAGGAATGTGGGATGAAGCAACATGAAGTTTAAACATTTAAAAGTTCTGATTTCAGGGCTTCCCTGGTGGCGCAGTGGTTAAGAATCCACCTACCAATGCAGGGGACACGGGTTCGAGCCCTGGTCCAGGAAGATCCCACATGCCACTGAGCAACTAAGCCCGTGCGCCACAACTACTGAGCCTGCGCTCTAGAGCCCACGAGCCACAACTACTGAGTCCACGTGCCACAACTACTGAAGCCCACGCACCTGGAGGCCGTGCTCTGCAACAAGAGAAGCCACCGCAATGAGAAGCCCGCGCACCACAACCAAGAGTAGCACCCGCTCGCTGCAACTAGAGAAAGCCCGTGTGCAGCAACGAAGACCCAACGCAGCCTAAATAAATAAATAAGTAGATAAATAAATAAATAAATAAAAGTTCTGATTTCACTCTGAGGGGCATGGGAGCTGCCGGGGGGCTTTGAGCGAAAGAGTTCATGATCGGCTATATGTTTGAACGGTTTCCTCCTGACTGCCAAGGGCAAGGGCAGAAGTCAGGTGGCCAGGGAGGAGGCCCTGGTTATAACCCAGGAAGGAGGGGACGGTAGCTTGGATTCTAGCGGGAGCGGTGAAGTGATGAGAAGTGATCCAGTTGTGGATGTGCTCAGAAGACAGCTGGTGGGAGACAGACCCAGCAGGATTCGCTAAGAGACCCCACATGCGGGGTGAGGAAGAGCAGGATGATGCCTGGGTTTTGATCTGAGCCACTGAAGGATGGAGTTACAAGAAGTTGTCTTAGGACTTATCACACCAGGTGACAGCTATTGTTGTGTTGTGTTGCGGGTTTTTTTAACATTTATTTATTTACTTGGCTGAGCCGGGTCTTGGTTGTGGCACGCGGGATCTTCGTGGCCGCGTGTGGGCCCTTTAGTTGCAGCATACGGGACCTTTCAGTTGTGTCTGTGTACTCCATCTGACCTTGAACATCTGGAGGGCAAAAACTACTTTGCATCCATGTAGAAAATGGCAGCGGTCACCCTTATTTGGTTCTCCACCGATCTGGGCTCTTGGAAGGATTACACTTCCTCCCCTCCCTGTTCTGCTTAACGGGTTGTGAATGGAAGGGACACAGGTGGCTCATGCACTGCAGCACTGAACTGCTCCCGTGGACCCCTCAGCCTTCTCCTCCTTGTCTCAAGGACTGAGGGGGCCCGTGCGCTCAGGGGTGAAGCAGAGCCCCCAGCCACCCTGCGGAACATGACGTGTAGGCAAGAAACACAGCTGTGTTACGTGAAGCCTCTCATATTGCATTGCTGCCTGTTACTAACCCATTCCAACTAATACAGCCTCCAAAGCCAGGCACAAGGTGTTGTACGATTAGTAGTAGGCAAACGCTTTCCGAAGGAATGAAAGAATGAGTAAATAAATATGTTTATCCTTGAGTTGGTCCATGTGACAGGTACCGATTTTGCCAGTAACTTAGTCTCATATATTAGGGATGGAGGACAGGTTCAATTGCCATGTAAAGTTATAGCATCACCACCACCACATGCAAATGATGGGGTTATTCAACCCTAGAGCTGACGCAGAAGAAATACAGGAAAGAAGGTCAAAGAAAAATTTACAACCAGTGCTCACCTCACCTTACCCCCTCACCCAGCTCTCCCTGTAGGACCCTGAATTGATGCCCTGGGACACGTGTGAATGTCCACCTTGGCTGGAAGCACAGCCACCGATGCGCATGTCTTATCCAGCGACACAGCCCAGGTGAGGCAGGCACTTTCTCTCCATTTCTTCCAGCTCCACAACCTCAGGTGGGACCCAGCACGCAGGGCCCTCCCCACTTCCCTCCTCTGCACCCCAGTTAGCATTTCCTTTCATCGCGATTTTCTCAGCCCCACCCAACTCCTGGCAATGTCCCTGGGTGGCTATTCCTAAACAGTGTAAAATGTAGTCGATTCTCACGCGTGGTCGTTATGTTCTATAGAATCGCTGGGAATGCTCAGTTAGCAAATGCTGCACCACTGCTTCCAGGGGAAATACCGAGTTAGGTCACAATATTTTGCCAACTGATCAACACATAACCTTGTTTTATGTGTGGTTCGGTTTAAAGATGCCGTATTTGATATTTATTTCCACCTCATTAATATTGAGCTCACGGCCAACAGCATGACTCACACCTGAACGAGGCTCATCTAACACATGCATTTTCACCACTAGGCACATCGCAGCCTTCTTGCGCTCAGGAGGACCAGACAGCACTGCCAGCCCTGTGCTCAGGGGCCAGTTTAAACAGTGACATCACCAACGAAAAGAAAACAAAAAATGTGAAAAGCATGGCACTAAAAATAAAAATTAGAAAAAAACTGAATGACTTTGCTGCTCACCTGAAACTAACACGACATTGTAAATCAATTAGACTCCAATAAAAACAAATAAATTTTTTAAACAAACTTTTTACCAAATTTGAAAAAAAGAAAAAAATTGGCCACCAGAGAAAAGGGAACCCTCCTGCACTGTTGGTGGGAATGTAAACTGATACAGCCACTATGGAGAACAGTATGGAGGTTCCTTAAAAAACCAAAAATAGAACTACCATACGATCCAGCAATCCCATTACTGGGCATATACCCTGAGAAAACCATAATTCAAAAAGAGTCATGTACCAAAATGTTCATTGCTCTATTTACAATAGCCAGGACATGGAAGCAACCTAAATGTCCATCAACAGATGACTGGATAAAGAAGATGTGATACACATATACAATGGAATATTAGTCATAAAAAGGAACGAAATTGAGTTATTTGTAGTGAGGTGGATGGACCTAGAGTCTGTCATACAGAGTGAAGTAAGTCAGAAAGAGAAAAAACAAATATGGTATGCTAATACATATATACGGAATCTAAAAAAGCGGTACCGATGAACCTAGTGGCAGGGCAGGAATAAAGACACAGACGTAGAGAATGGACTTGAGTACACGGGGAGGGGGAAGGGTAAGCTGGGACAAAGTGAGAGAGTGGCATGGACATATATACACTACCAAATGTAAAATAGATAGCTAGTGGGAAGCAGCCGCATAGCACAGGGAGATCAGCTCAGTGCTTTGTGACCACCTAGAGGGATGGGATAGGGAGGGTGGGAGGGGGGCTCAGGAGGGAGGGGACATGGGGATATATGTACACATATAGCTGATTCACTTTGTTGTACAGCAGAAACTAACATACCACTGTAATGCAATTGTACTCCAATAGAGATGTGAAAAAAAAAAAATAGGCCACCAAAAGGACACTAGTTTACAGTCTGAGCTGAAACAAGACCTCAACTAGAAACTGCATGTCGGGTGGCTCAAATTTTTAGCCTGTGCATGTCCACAAACGACCAGCAAAAAAGCACTGTGAGCACTGACTTTGGTCTTCAATAAATGTGAGCAAGTAAGTGAATTCCCAAATACAGAATCCGCGAATACGGAGGATGGACTGTATTTAAAAGGAGCTAAACCTCAAATTCCTGAGATTTGCATTTTTACTTAAGCAGAGGGGAAAGGGGGTGAAGGAAGTAGAATACAATATCTGAAAGGTGCCGGAACACTAGAATCCCAACCTTTCAAGGGATCTTTTGGAAGAGCCCAACCCCTCTCCCCAGTCCTGTAGCCCAAATGAGCAATCTGGGGTCTCCGCACAAACATGATGGAAAAAGCAAGGTCTCCCTCATCACACACAACTCCACGGTCAGGAACCTCTTCCGCCACCTGAAGCAAAATCTGCCTTCCTGTTAAGTCCTACACCCTGGCCCGAGTCCCTTCTGTCACTCCCCCCACCCTGAATAAAGGTCATCCCTCTTCCACACATGAGACATTCAAATCGCTGGAAAGAGCATCATGTTTCTCTCTGTCCAGGTGCTGGATTACCATAAACAAAGATACTTAAACAACAGATAAACTGTGTCCAGATCCTACCATTCGAGACAAGGTACGAGTTTAATTTGAACTGTGGGGAGACGACTCAATTCTTTTTGACTCAAATTCTCCTAATCTGAGCTATTTCTCTAATGATAATAATGAGTAATATTCTGGGTTCTTGCTAGGTACCAGAACCGGTCTGAAGCCCTGCGCATGGACGGGCACTTTAATCCTCACGACGATCTAATGAGGTAGGGGGCTGTGGTCACCTCCACCTTCTACAAGAGCGTCTTGAGGCACAGAACAGTGAAGCAAATGACCTCAGGTCACACAGCAAGGAAAGGAAAGCGCCAGGCTACCACCCAGGCAGTCCCACCAGCCTGCCAGGAGTGCAAGCCCACGGGTGACCCAGCAGCAACCAAGACCCCACAGAATAACTCTCCAGTGGGTTACGACCAATTATTCATTTTAAAAAGTTGCATGTGGGCAATCAAGGAGAAAAGAAGAGCTATATCTAGGGTAGGTTTTATTTCTTTTTAAAACTAAAAATCATGGGGCTTCCCTGGTGGCGCAGTGGTTGAGAGTCTGCCTGCCAATGCAGGGGACACGGGTTCGAGCCCTGGTCTGGGAAGATCCCACATGCCGCAGAGCAACTGGGCCCGTGAGCCACAATTACTGAGCCTGCGCGTCTGGAGCCCCTGCTCCGCAACAAGAGAGGCCGCGATACTGAGAGGCCCGCGCACCACGATGAAGAGGCCCCCGCTTGCCACAACTAGAGGAAGCCCTCGCACAGAAACAAAGACCCAACACAGCCAAAAATAAATAAATAAAATAAAAAATGTATTAAAAAAACTAAAAATCATGAAATCCAAAAGGTGAGTCAAGGTGGTTCTCCCCAGCCACAGACCCTGGAATTCCAGCTCCCGGGCCCCCCAATGTCCCAGTGGTGCAGAGACTGGCATGGTGAACCCGTGGCATAGCTGGGCCCCCAGAGAGCACATCTACTCAGGGTTTCACAGACGCCAATTTACCAAAACTCCTAGGTTCACAGGAGGACACGATCTACATGTGGGTAAGAAGAGTTAAAAGGAAGGGAAAAATAAAATTTAAAAAAATCATTAAAAAAAAAAAAAAAAAAAAAGGAAGGGAAAAACTATTGGTGCCACCAAAACCCAGGAGGCCAGATCTTGTGAACTGACTGCAGCGGACCCACTGCCAAGCAAGTTTCTGTTTGTTTGGTTATTTGGGAGGTAGGGAAGCTAGTCTTTATAACCGCATTCTACTTTTGCTTGACTTGGATCAAAACTTGGATTTTTGAAATGGAGAAATGCAGATATGTTGCCGAGATTTTTGTTTAAAGCTCTCAGAAATAAAGTGCTGGAAATTGGCATTTAGAGTCTGAAAAGCACAATGGTGCAAACCTCCACTGAGTGTCTGAACCCTTGTATGTGCAACTCTCAGCATCTCTCCTTATGCCAAGAAATCTGTCCATTAGATACCTGTGTCCCATCTTAGCGAGATAAATTATTTCACTAAAACTGGAAGTTAATCAAGCACCAGGCAGTATGCGAGGCATCAGGTATCCAAAAATGTCTAAGCAAAGTGACCTGTAGCTAAGGAGCTCATGGTCAAGTGAGGAACTTGGACCCCAAAGAAAGGATTATTAACATTGATGAGTGCCGTAATGGGGCACGTGCAAAGGGCTGTGGGAACGGAAGAGAATGGAGGGAATCATTTGGTCTCGGGGGGTAAGAGAGGTCTCACATGGAAGTGGCTTTGAAGTCACACCAAAAGGGATAAGGAGAGCTGGGCAGGTGGCACAGTGCAGGAAGGTCATTCCGGGCGGAGGCCAGAGGCACAGGAACAGGATTCAGCCCTCGATGGCTGAGCCGGCAGGAGTAAGGCATCTGGACAGTCGGGCAGCTGGAGCAGGTCGGGAAAGGTCTCGATTATCAGGATGAGGAATTTGGAGACCGTCCCGAGAGAAGCAACAAACCACCCAAGGCCTTAAGCCAAGGAATGACGCCATCCCAGCAGTGTTCCCGAAGATAACGCTGCTGGCCATGCGGAGGATGAACTGGAGAAGAGAGACGCTGGAGGAAGGCAACTACACCAGGAACCTGTTGCAGGACCCACGTGAAAGGTAACAAGAATTTGAACCAGGCAGGGGCCGTGGCCGTGGCCATGACCGTGAGAGCGGGTTAGCTGCAGGACCGACGGAGCTTGGAGACGGAGCAGAGGTGGGCAGCAAGGTGGAGGGAGGTGTCAAAGAGGCTGCAGCTCCTCTCAGGAGCTGGATGGATTGTATTAACTCGAATCGACAATTACAGATCAATGGCGAGGCCCGTTAGAGCAGATTAGGTGGGGAAGACAGTGGCGTCAGTTCGGAACACGTCTGGCTCGAAGATTCCACGCATCACCTGGGAACAGAGACCCGCACGCTGGCCCGGCTGCACTGTCTCCCTGGGTGACAAACAGGGATGGGGCCAGGAACATCAGGCCACAGGTAAGGGGTCGAGGGTAACTGAGACCAGCTGCTGGGAATGAACGTGAGCCTCACACCTTCAGGTACTCCTCCCAACTCCTGATGAGATGGGCTCTACTTCCCTGCTTACGTGTACATGTGCCACACACATGTGCATGCATACATACACGTGCCCACCCATATGCACACACACATGCCCACACACATACACGTGCCCACATATATGCACACACATGCCCACACATATGCACACACATACTCATGCCCACACATATGCACACACATACTCATGCCCACACATACACATGCCCACACACATGCACACATACTCATGCCCACACATATGCCCACACACTCATGCCCACACATACACATGCCCACACATACACATGCCCACACACATGCACACATACTCATGCCCACACATATGCCCACATACTCATGCACACACATACACATGCCCACACATATGCACACACATACTCATGCACACACATACACATGCCCACACATATGCACACACATACTCATGCACACACATATGCACACACATACTCATGCCCACACATATGCACACACATACTCATGCACACACATATGCACACACATACTCATGCCCACACATACACATGCCCACACATATGCACACACATACTCATGCCCACACATATGCACACACATACTCATACACACACATACACATGCCCACACATATGCACACACATACTCATGCCCACACATACACATGCACACACATACTCATGCCCACACATATGCACACACATACTCATGCCCACACACATGCCCACACATACTCATGCCCACACATATGCACACACATACTCATGCACACATACACATGCCCACACATATGCACACACATACTCATGCACACACATATGCACACACACTCATGCACACACATACACATGCCCACACATATGCACACACATACTCATGCTCACACATATGCACATACTCATGCACACACATATGCACACACATACTCATGCACACATACACATGCCCACACATATGCACACACATACTCATGCTCACACATATGCACACACATACTCATGCACACACATACTCATGCACACACATATGCACAAACATACTCATGCCCACACATATGCACACACATACTCATGCACACACATACTCATGCTCACACATATGCACACACATACTCATGCACACACATACACATGCCCACACATATGCACACACGTACACACACACATACACATGCACACATATACATGCACACACATACTCATGCACACACCCCAGAAGGAAAACAGTCTTTCAACAGGACGAGCCAATGGGTCACCACAAAGCGTCTCTGCCCGGGATTCTCTGGGAACTTTTCGGCGTAGAACACCCCTGCCTACTCCCAGGTGTACCCACCCCTCAGGTAACTGGGTGGACAGCAACATCATGATGCCAGGACTGACATCTATACAGCCTGTCCCAATTTCCAAAGCACTTACATTCCCACTTGAACCACAGAACAATCCCATGTGGTGTTATCGTCTCTAAATAAGGAAACTGAGGGGCTGAGAGGTTTAGCGACCAGAAACAAAGTCTCCCGACTCTATGTCAGGAGTTCCCACGGCTGCAGTACAAGATGAGCGCTGTAGATGCAGAAGCAGCTCTGGATTGCCGCCAGTTCAGAGCAACACTGTGTCTATATCCCCCAACCCTGTCCACACGCCAGCCAGCTCCATCTCCCCGGCTCCCTGGCCCCAACCCCGTTTCAAAGCAAAGCTCAGCTGAGCTAATCCTGCATCGCCCAGGCCAGAAACTGCAGAGGACCTACGGCCCAACAGACAACAAACCTGAGCATCTAAGGGACAGAGAAAATGAGAACAGATTCGAGTTCAAGCTGAAAGAGAAGAGACAGCAGTGAGGCAACATCTCTTTGCAGCCAGCTGCCAAAGGAGCTGCCGGCGGGGAGCTGGGCAACCCCAGAAGTGCTGTTTCCTGCCCTCCGTCCAGAACTAATCTGAGCCGTGACCATCACCAGCCCACAGGCTGCGGAGACACCCACCTCCAGCCGCCGCTGCTGGCCCTGCAGGCAGTGCGACAGTGCCAGCTTGCATCTGCCAAGCAGAGGGTCCCAACGGTGAGCATCCCCCAAGCTGCCGCCCTCAAACCACGAGGGATCCGGGGCGCAGGAGGAGGTGGCGTCCGTGTCCAACAAAGGAAGCGTCTCGCACTCCAGCCTGGGGCCGCCCCCCGAGGTCTGGGCGGCGTCTGCCAGGCCCTGAGGAGCCTTGAGAGCGAAGGGGGAGGAGAGGGTCCGAGGGTGCCCGCGGGGTCCGTCCGAGCTGGCGGCCTTGGCCTCCGTCTCCTCGGGGCTCTGACGTGGGGCCTCGGCCTCTCTGGACGGCGGGCAGCCTTCTGCCTCGCCCCGCTCCCCAGCAGAACCCAGGGAGAGGCGGATGAAACTAAAGCTGGAGGCGAAGACGTCCTGGGAGCCGGCAGGGGTGGAGGGGGCCTCGGGGCCACTTCCGACGCCGCCGCTGGTGCCCCTCACCTCCTCCGGGGACAGACGGCCTTTGGTCCAGGCTGCTTCCCGGTGAGGGCTTGGGGCCTCATGACTGTCCATGGATGGCAGCTCCCCCGGACGCCCGGCGTCCCCGGGGCCACAGGGCCTGGGGAGCCTCTTGGGCAGGGTGGTGTCAGCTCTGGGCTGAGTCCCAAAGCGCCCTGGGCTTCCTCTCACGGTCACCAGGGTCAGGCCTCGGTGGCCCACGGAGGCCAGAGCCGAGGCTGCTGTGCTCCTGTGAACGGGGCTCCCAACCGAGGGACCTCGCCACTGGCCTCCAGGGTCAAGTCCACAAGGCCCGGCCCTGGACTCAGCGTGGTGGGACTCCTCACCGCGCGCCCCTCCCTGGGCCCGGAACAGGGCGCCCACTGGCGGGGAGAGGAACCCGATCCGGGGCCCAGCCGCGCTTCTCATGTAGCCCGGCCTCCGTGCCAGCCGCCTCCTCCGAAAAGACGCTGCCGGTGGTAAGCAATCTTCGCTGCCTGGGAAGAAAGAGAAAACAGCACCGTAAACACGCACGTCTCCCTGGCTCAGCTGGAACTGCGTTTGGAGAACATCCCCGGGTTCAGAGGTCATCCCTCGGGGCGTCTGTCAGAGATGCTGGTTCAGTGGTCCCCAGGCCAACCTGGTATGAAAACCCTGATTATCCTCGGGAAGCGTCCGCCTGGGACGCGTAGACACAGCACAGCATCCCAGCTCCGCTGCTGAGCGGAACAGCTGGCACTGCTGTGGGTTATGCCAACACGGCGGCGAGCACATTGGAGGCACGGCCTCGGCAGCTCCTTCTCAGCCCCCAGCATCCTGCCTGGTGGTCTTTTAGCAGCATCAGCACTTTCATCCTGGAGTGCTCTGGAAGGCAAACGATCTGAAGCCGAACGCCGGCGCACTCCCCCAGATGAGATCCAGCCACCTCATCTGGCTACGCTTAACACGTACGTGTGGTTTCATTATCTGAGTTACCCATGTCCCTGCACGCCTGCGGACCGTGGAAAGCTGGCAGAGACACAATCTATGCCCGTCTATTCATCTCACAGGGGATTACAGGAGGCCCTGCTTGCTGTGTTCTCCAAACCAGGGGCTGTGTTCCCTTCCCAGCTATGCGAGAGGGGTAGAAACAATGACAATCGCTGATACCTCTCAGGGGCATGACGCTACAGCAGTTGGAGAGCGTAGGCTCTGGCACCTCACTGCCTGGTTCAGACCTGGTTGTGCCGTTGCTGGCTGTGTGACCTTCCACAAGTTACTTGGCCTCTCTGTGCCTCAGTTTGCTTATCAGTAAAATGGAAATATCCACAGTACCTCTCTCCTAGGATGGTTGTGAGCATTAAACTAAATGAGTTGCTACAGGCAGGCAGCTCAGAACAGTGCCTGGCACTCATAATAAGTGTGATTAAAGTGTTAGTTACTATTTTAACATTTTAAAGCACCCCGTTATTCATGATGTGTCTTCATCCACATTAATTTCCTTTGCTCCCTACCAAAGTCATGTGAATCAACCAGACCAGGAATTATAACTTTCCTTTTATAATTAAGGAAACTGAGGCTCAGAGAAATTAAACAGCTGCAAGTGGCCGAGTGACCAGGGCCAAAGTCTCCGGACTCAGCCCACACAGTGCTCTCACTTTGGGGCCCTGCCGCACCTCAAATGAGACTGGATGGGAAGGGTAAAAGCGGGAGCAGACAGCATGAAGCACAGCTGTACATATACACAGCCTGTGGCAAGAAGCAGAGTACAGCTCCCCGCCGGGTCCACGCATCTCTCCCCACCTCCCAGAACACAGATGCTCCCAGCATGCTTGTCATGGTAAACAGACAGCACTGAGCATCTAGGGTACCACTGTGTTATGATCAGGCCCTGCATTTAAGTTGCTCGATAAATGGTGAATGAATGAATGGATGCATGGATATATGGAGGGAAGGTAGAATAGATGGATGGATGGATGGATGGATGGATGGATGGATGGATAGATGGATGGATGGAGAGATGGATGCATTGGCTGGATGCATGGACGGACGGACAGACTGGGGCCCATCTGAGCCCCAAACACACGCTCTTTCTGCACCCTTTGCCTCAAAGTATATCCCTTACGATGACAACTTGAAATGACAAGAAGTCAGAAGAAAGAATTTTCTTTTTTCTTCATCTATTTTTCTTTTCTTCCATGCAAAGTTGGAATCAGTAGAAAAGGACGTATGGAAAATGTATAGAAAATGTACAGAGGGATCATTAATAGGCCAAATTGGACCACTCACTAGGATGGCTACTAGCTACTACTAAACACACACACACACACACAGAAAATAACAAGTGTTGATAAGGATGTGGAAAAATTGAAACCAGTGTGCCCTATAGGTGGGAATATAAAATGGTATAGCTGAAAAGGGTATGAAAATTCCTCAAGAAATTAAAAATAGAATTACTACACGGTCCGGCAATTCCACTTCTTGGTATATACCCAAAAGAACTGAAATCACGTCTCAAAGAGATATATGTACACCCGTGTTTATCACTGGCATTATTCACTATAGACAAATATGGAAGCAACCCAAGTATCCCTCAATGAATGGATGGAGAAAGCATGGTCTATCCATACAGTGGGAAATTACTCAGCCTTATAAAGGAAGGAAATTCTGACACCGGCTACAACATGGGTGAACCTCAATCCTGAGGACAAGATGCTAAGTGAAATAAGTCAGTCACAAAACAACAAATATAGTTTGATTCCACTTATCTGAGGTCCCCAGAGGAGTCAAATTCATAGAGACAGAAAGTAGAAAGATGGTTGGCAGGGGGCTGGAGGGGCAGGGGGAGTTAGTGTTCAGTGGGGACAGAGCTTCAGTTCGGGGATATGAGAAGGTTCTGGAGATGGATGGTGGTGACAGCTGCACAACAGTGTGAATGTGCTTAATGCCACTGAACTGGACACTTACAAATGGTTAAGAGGGTAATTCTATTTTATATTTTACCACAATAAAAAAAAAAATTAAATAGACCAAATGGCGTCACCATGCTCTCTGGTCCCAAGGAGACCCGTCCTTTCCCTCAGGGCGCTCGCGCCTGCACCAATGGGGCAAGTCAGCACAGAGCTACAGGGGCTCAGGACAGGGCGAAGGGAGGCCTAGAAGAACTAACACTCCTCTGCCTGTAAAACCGGCTAAACAGTTTTTAAAGAACAAGGAATCCAAAAGGAAGTAGAGAGAACACTGAATTCTGGCTTCAGTTACCCAAGGGAAACAATCCAGCAATTTCATATCTTGAGAACGAAGTCCTGTGACATCTATATTGTCTTTTGGCTTAAAGAGACTTTTAACTATTTTTATACAAGTCCAATCACCCAAATAACGTTTCTGAAGTTAAAAAGCAATGTTAAGGGCTTCCCTGGTGGCGCAGTGGTTGGGAGTCTGCCTGCCAATGCAGGGGACACGGGTTCGAGCCCTGGTCTGGGAAGATCCCACATGCCGCGGAGCAAATGGGCCCGTGAGCCACAATTACTGAGCCTGCGCGTCTGGAGGCTGTGCTCCACGACAAGAGAGGCCGCGATAGTGAGAGGCCTGCACACCGCGATGAAGGGTGGCCCCCGCTCACCGCAACTAGAGAAAGCCCTCGCACAGAAACGAAGACCCAACACAGCCAAAAATAAATAAATAAATAAATAAATACTTAAAAAAAAAAGCAATGTTAAGTGGAAAATAATTTGCTTGAAATTTCATTACTTTTCAAATGCCTCTGGGCCCTTGGGCCTGAGTAGCCCTTCGTAAAGCCACTCAACTAAGGGTCCGAAGTCTCCCCAGGCCAGGTCCAGCTGCCGTGCCAAGCAATTCCCCGAGGGGAGCCCGTGTTCCTGGGGGTGGAAGGAGTTTCTGGTAAGATGCTGTCAGGCCACAGTGAGAGGCAGCGGTCGGGAACGGGGGTGGCCCAGCCTCTGCACCCAGCTGTGTGCCAGACATGCCCCACTCCGGGTGTGAGCCTTCCAGAAGGTGGCCCCAGAAACAAAGACTGTCACACACTATCAATCCTCACCCTCCAGAGAGGGCGGAGGAGCTGACAGAGTCGGATCCGGAGGGCACCTCTGGAATGAGCTAGAACGATTAGAAGAAACCCAGATGGGGCACACAGCTGCTCTGAAATCTCTAGGGAAAACCCCAGTTCCCCATCACCAAAGTCCCCCTTTCCACTTTTTTTAAAATTTTTTATTTTTTGAGGAAGTTTATGATGTCCCTCTGGCCAGAAACCAATTATTACTTATATATCCTGCCTGCAATCTGACCTGAAATCCAAGCCCTGCCTTCACACCCGGCATTTGAGAAAGGGTTATGATACATTCAGAGCTTGAGAGGAAGATTCCTTCCTGACACCTTGCTGCAGTCAGCTCTGGGAACAGAGGTTCGAGGGTACAGGAAGTCAATCATGGCAAGACCAGGGAAGGCCCAGAAACCAGCCGTGCCCTTTGTTCTTTGTAAAACCCAGGGATGGCTCCATTCTGCCCATCTGGCCCCAGAAAGGCTGGGGTGGAGACAAAGCTTCAGGCAGCCTTCTCCATCCCGTGCAGCCCACGCTCCATAACAGGTTCTAGGGAGGGGAGCGCAGGTGTCTTACTTCCTCCCCATCGTGCAGACCTGCAGGCTCCTGTTTATGTGGGATCCCCACTCCACCCCCATCCAGCCCAGTGAGCTCTGAGATTGAAGGGAAGTGAAAGACAGGGGCTTCGACTAAACCCAGATGTCAAAGAGCTTCCACATACAGTCTGGATAAGGTACCCAGGAGCATCTACTTACATAACTTATGGGAAAAACTGGAGAAAGCCAATGTTACCAGCCAGGTCAGCAAGAATCCTGTCTGCCCTGCCTCTAATGCTCTCCCTTCATCCCTCCAAATCCCTCCCATCCTCTAGCCCCTTCCCCATCAACTACTTCGTCCAGATCACCCAGCTCCCAGGCCTTTCACCACGAGGCCACACCACTCCTCTCCCCAATTTATTAACACCCAGCACTGTCAGTTATCTTCTTTGCTGTATATAAATTGTCCCCAACTTATGCTACTTATAAGCTTCCTGAAGTCCTTAAAATTCCCCCCGAAAATCCTAGTATACAGAGAAGGCATCAATATACGCCGGCCAGATCATACTCATTTTTGAATAGGAAATCTCAAATATGCAATTAAAAAAAAAATGATACTCATGAATTTACTCAGAAGATCTTAAAACCAAGCCCCAAAGTTAAAATCTACACAAAATGCTCATGTGGGCTTGGGCAAGTCCCTCAGTGACTCTAAGGCCCCGTGGGGAAAGCACATCTGCCTTGGGAAGGGTAAACACAGGCACTCAGAGGCCGCTGCTGGGGACGCATAAAATAGTTAGAGAAAAGCAAACACACGAACACTTTACAAAATGTGACCTGGGTATAAATGTACAGTGGAAACATGAATGAATTTATTGTTTGCATGGAAAGAATTTTAATCCTGTTTGTCACGGTCGGGGCATACACTTTTATAAAACGTTCGGATGAACCAAAGGTTCTGAGTCATAAAGAAACCACACATCCCTGTGGATTAACTTGTTTTCCAAGAACCAGAACCCAATCAGATACACTAAGCACAAACACTTGACTGAGCGGCTGAGCAACTGAGCACAAGTTCCTCTTTCTCAGATAGCTCAGAGAGCACCTGGGGATTCGGAAGTGCCTTCAGGTCACTGTAATATGCATCTCGCGAGCAAGACGAGTGCAGGTGCGAAATAAATCAAGCTTCACCACGTTTCCCTTTTAACGGTGCGATCCACGTCAACACAACCGGTCCTCGTTGAACACGGGATGCTGGGCGGGGATGCAGACAAGGGCAGGACACCGCCCCGCCCCCAGACTGCTTACGATCCAGCAGGGGATGTAAGTCGTGCCCAAAAGTTGTCGCGGATGGAATGGCTACTCAACCACAGAGGAAGGAGAATTCAATCTGAAGTTAAATGAGTGGGTCACCTTGTTGGCTCAGCCGGTTAACCTGACATTTCTCTGACCTTCAGCAAAGCAGAGGACTCCCTGAGCCCCAGAGTGTTCCCCAATGTATGTGCCACCCCAAAACTCACCTCCCGGGGTTGAAGGGGAGGATGGGGTGAACGCGGACCATGCCGGGGGGCTCAGGATGACTCTGACAACCAACTTGGGCCCGAGAGCTCCCCGTCAGCCTGACCAGAACCTTCTTGCTTGTGAGACCTCCTTCCTTCCATCCCGGGCTGCTCGGCAGGGTCTCCTGCCACCTCCCTTATCCTTCAGGAGCATCTCCCTCCACCTCTCCATTGTCTCTGGGACTTCCCTGGCGGTCCAGTGGTTGAGACTCTGCGCTTTCACTGCAGGGGGCACGGGTTCGATCCCAGGTCAGGGAACTAAGATCCCACATGCCGCGGGGAAGCATGGCCAAAAACAATTAATTAATTAATTAATTAATTAATTAATTAGATGGAAACAAAAAACCTCTCCCACGTCTCGCCCCCTCTCGGCATCTGCCTCTCAGAGGACCCAAACCCTGTCCTAGAGGGAACACAGTAAGTGATCACAGGGGCCCTGCCCTCCTGGGGTTGGCCTTCCTGGGGGCGGGGCAGGGGGCAGGTGGCCATCACGCAACCACACGGATGAACACGGATGGGGAGGATGACAGACAGATCGGTGGTGGCCAGCCACAGGGGACAGGGCCCCTGGCTCTGTCAAGCGGGGTCTTGGAGTGGCATTTGGCTGAGACCCGACAAGTGAGCAGGAGGTATAGGGAGGTCCCGGGGGAGGCTGCTGGGAACAGTCTGAGAGAGGCAGGAACGGGGCTGGAGGGACCGGTGGGGGACACTGGTGACGGGCAGGGGACAGGACGGAGCCAGACACTGCAGTGCCTGTGGGCTGCACTGGGACTGGGTCTTTGCCCCAAGAGCGATGGGAGGCCTTTGGAGAGAGACAGGATCCCATGTGCATGTTTTAAGAGATCCCTCTGTGGAGAACCGACCAGACGGGAGCAAGAAAGGACACAAGGAGAGCAGTCAGGAGGCACCAAACCGAGGGCAAAAACAAGCCTGCAGCACACACAGAGGAGAGGTGCCCTCCTGACATCTGTGTCCTTCTCTGCTCCACACACCACATCCATCCCAGGTCTCTTACGTGACAACAAGCAAGGAGCCTACTGTCTTCTGAGCATTAAAGGCACACCGGCTACCCTCCAGCACCCTCCCCCGACAAACATTTAGACACAGAAATACTTCAGGGCCAAATAAGTGATAATATCAATCTTTCTACAGAGAACCCCTTCCAGAAGCATCCTAACTAGTTACCCAGATGCCTACATTTTTGAAAACATCCCTTAGGTCTGCAATGTCTTTCTTTTTCTTTGTCATCTTCCACTATTACACTCATGTCCATATAAAACACCCCCATACCCAACACAAGCCCGCCCCATCCTCGAGAACCTAAGCCTCAGTCGGAGCTAAAACTAGAGTCCAACAGGAAGTATGTTTTCAACAGCACCATCTAGGGGCAGGTAGGACGTGTGTGTGTGTGTGTGTGTGGTCATGGGTGCACACATGCCTGAGTGTCATAAAAAAAGACACATGCAAGCGTGTGCAAACATACACAAATATTTATAGGAATATAGATATATAGACAGAGACAGGGAATGTCACACAAGGGAGGAGTCCTCCCCGCCCCCTCCCTTCCAAATCTGCCCCCCAGACCAGCCGGTAATTGCCACAGAATCATGCATCAGGCTTGCTGACATCTTGCATTCACAAGCTGACACTCTCCATCCCCTTGAAAGGCAGGCTGTTCCCCAGACATGATAACTCATCAGCTGCCCTGGGCGAGCAGAGCCCCTTTACCCTGATCAAGCATCACCGTCATCTTCCAAGCCACGTGCACTGCAGGTACACACGCCAACAGGTGTGCAGGCTCGGGGCCCCTGTAAGAGCAAAGCTCTGTCTGTTCTCCCATCAGCCTCCTGGTCACCCAAAGACCAGGAGCTTTGACTCCAGGGCTGCTGACATCACTTATAACAGTCTCGCTGTTGGAAGGGCTGAATTGTGATTTAATGGGCTACAGTGTCAGCCCTGAGTCAGTGAAACTGAACAAACTCTTCTGCTTGGAACACAGGACACAACGATGTGCTAAAAGTATGAAGAAAAGCAAAAGTATGATAAACAACAGCATAAGCTGGTCGGGGGAGGGGGGCAGGATGCGGGAGGGATTTCAAGGGTAATATTCCACTTCTCAGGCTGGGTGGTGGTTACACAGGTGCTGACCGGGTTACCATTCTCCAACGGTATATGCAAGCCTATGTATAATTATACAGCAGACACATATATATAAATTTTATAACTGTGAGATATTCTATGCCAGTTTTTCAAAGCTGCGGTCCCTGCACGAAAGCAGGAATACCCAGAAGCAGACACAGACCAGCCTGTGAGCAACCCCACACGGGAGGTGGGGGAAGGCTCAGGGAGGAGGTGCCCCTGGAGGTGAACTGAAAGGATGAGGTTACAGAAGCCAAAAAGGAGGGGGAGGCCATGGCGGGTGGAACGAACAGCAAGTACTCGGGAACGGAGGTGTGACAGTGTGAAGAAGGAGGTCAGGACGGCTGGGAGCAGGCAGGGCGAGGCCACTGGGGAAGAGGGACCAGAAGGCTGTGTGCAGGCCCGGAGGGCTTCCAGGTGGAGGCGGGACGAGGCAGGGCCCTGCGCTGGAGAGAAGAGGGTTGGAAGCTCGCCGTGTGCGAGCAGAATAGGCAGGAGAGTGGACGATGCCATCTAGGGAGGAATTCTGGAAGAAGAGGAGGGCTCGGGAAAGAAAGAACCAGAAGGGACCCAAGGAAGCCACTGGTGATTCCAGGAGGTGTTGGGTGAGGGACATGCAGCCCCTGTGTCCAGCCCCGCTCACGGTCACCGCCGTCCTCGGCTTTAGCTCTGCAGCTGAAACACTGAAACTTTGGATCCGTTGTTCCCAAACAAGGCTCCACATTAGAGTCACTTTTAAATGTCATCTTTTGAACATTCCACAGTCCAGGCCACACCCAGGCGGATGACGTCACACAGGTGGGGAGGGGGACGCAGACCTGGGTCCTGGGGACACTCTCCTGCAGAATCCACGGGCAGCAGGGCTGGGAGCCTCTGCTTTAGGGGGGAGTCCTGTGGAACCTCCTAGCACACTTGGAGTTCAAGCCCATCATAAACTTAACATTCACAGCACTGCAGACCGCGTCTCTCTGCAGAATCTTCCTCTTTTGTTTCTCGAAATGTGGCTATAGCTGCCGACTGCTACACGTGGACAAAGTCTGCTCTGTATGTAAAACTTGTCCCCATATGTCTGTTCTAAATCTTCTCCCCAAACAGGGTTTCCGCTTTCGATCAGACAATGGGAGCCCTGGGTCCCACGACGTGACCGCCCATGAGGAAGAGGCGGGAGGCCGGCGACTCCGGGCACTGTCTCACTTCCCCAGCCTGCAGTCTCCTGACTCAAGGCCCAAACGTGGCTCAACATTCAGCCCACTTTGGTGTTTAAGGGTCACAACCCACACATGCAACATGCAGTGTGGGATCCTGGATTGGATATAGGAACAACAAAAGGAGATTGGTGGGTGAAACTCAAATAAAATCTGTAGTTTAGGTCATTGTACCAATGTTAATTTTTTAGTTTGAATGACCTTACCATGACCCTACCATGATTTTATATATATATAAAATCATATATATAAAGCTTTTAGTATGGGGAAGCTGGATGAAGGGAACTCTGTATTATCTTTGCAACTTTTCTATAAATCTATAAGTATTCCAAAATAAAAAGTTTATTTAAAAAGCACATACGCACACACACACACACACACACACGGCATCCAGCGTGGTGTCTCTGGACACTCAACCCGTGCTCTGTTGTTGGCCAATACCTGCCCAACTCTCCGATCCAATCTCCTGAGTTGTTTTCTTTCCTGTTTACCCCTGGATCTCCTTCCTCCACTTGAAACAGGTAGTTGAGGAATTTAGCAGTTAGAGACTCATAAACCCCGTGAAAGGGCTTGCTCTGAAATCACTGAGCAGCCTCTCTACGCGGTGCTATTAATTCTCATAAACGATTGTCTTTTTCTTTCCATGTAAAGTGCTACTCAAAATCTGAACCCCCTCAAGAGTGCTGTTAGCTACAGATGGGTGTCTCTAATGATTTTTTTAACTGCTGCCCTAATAAAATATGGATGAACCAGAAGGAGACGTCTCTGTAGCTGTTATTTCAAAACAACTTAAGTTTCTGCTCTTATTTTTGCAGCAAAGAGCTGCAAGCTCTCACATCCATCCTAACAAACGAGAGCTTTGCTCAGGCTCGTCATCCGTAAGGTTCACAGTTACCTTTTTAATGCCGTATATTTTATGCATGGGCTTATTTTCAAAGCTTTCTAAATGCCCCACTTTGCATGCCAAGTTTGAGATGTGTTTATTAAAAAATGATCTTAAGTTGTCAGTACTTCACACATAAGTAGTACCCTAGGGACCAGACTGTCTTTCAAGGAAGTCCCTACTTGGCACTAAATTTTTATAATACTCAGAATTTAAGCCCACATCAAAGGTTTGTGCCACTTTAAATGCCTGACCTTAAAAATGATACAATTATCGTATTGCAAATGTCTGCTCTATGATCCTACTAGAAAACAAGAGGAAATTTGGGCGGGGGGGTTTTTCTACATTCCAATATCGGATCTTGGTGCACTGGTGTGAAGAAATAAGACAGAAACTGGCATTAAACAATTCCTATGTTTATTATAAAGATGCTCTAAGCAGCTATAAGCATGGGGGTGGGTACTGAGGGTGACCTGTCACTTAACTGGTCTCAGATGTAAGGAAACATTTTATAACAGAACATGATTGTCTTCTGTCTACACTTGAGGATTCTTCCTTCATAAAACTTTTCCGGTCTCACTTCAGATTGAGATACTACATATAGCTTCCAAGTTTTAAGAGGCCATCTCTCCATCCAGAAAGCTCAAATCTTCCCGATTGATTCAAACACCATTAGTGTTCTGAGTTGATGAAAACTCGGCATAGGGTAGACTGGAGTTAACCTTTGCACCACCTACAAAGAAGGGGTTTGTTGAAACAGTCCTACTTTCTGGAAGATGACAGTGGGGAATACTTGGGATGTTTAAGACAGCAAACTGTTTTCAAGTACCCATCTCCATTCATACAGCGCAAACTAATTATACCGAAATCTTGTCTCTTCTTGCCTTTATAGTGCCTCTTCACTCTGGAATCATCTTGAACAAAGAAATACATTTCACTGTTAAGAACAGTTCTCCACGGATGCTTTGATGCTTAAATATCTGAAGTGCACTTTGGTTATATCAATACGTTTCCACACTGTGGAAAGCAACTAAACATCCTCAGTAAATTCCTTTTGAAAGCTTTTGTTCTCAAAGTGGCATATTGAGTGATTTTTTTTTTTTATGAAAATGAGATGCTAGTGTCTTCACCAGCCACTACGATCAGGAGGGTATCACATAAACTCTCAGATCAGGACCATCTGCCAGAGAAGGCAAAGACCTGGAGGTGCTGGCCGCCCCCCTGAGGGCTGGCATTCACAGTATGATGACGACACACTCAGATATCACAGCTGGGCCCAGTCCAGCACTGAGGTAGGTCACCAGGGGGAAATCAGTCCTGCAGTCCAGGCTTCCCAGGGAGGTGCGTGTGCGTCGAGGGATGCAATGTCCCGGCGGGCGCACGTGGGAATTCAAGCCACCCGCAGGGACCCGGCCCTACAAGCAACCATCTCTAGAAAAGAAACTAAGGCTCAGCATCCCAGGGGTGACAGGACTTGAAGGAAGCAGAATGACCTTCTCAAGAGAGTCTGAACCTACCTCTGCCCCTCGGAGCTCCTTGGCTTGTCAAAGTAAACCTTCTCCGAGCTCGGCTTTCTCCCCTGGGGAGTGTTAAAAATCTCCTCCTTGCAAATGGGGAGCCCTAGCATCTTTCTTCAGATTAGACCCACACAGTGTGTGAGATGTCAGTTTTGCATTCCAGTCCTGCCTTCCTGAGACTGTAGTCAAGTCACCTTGAGGGCACAGTGTCTACAGACAAGCCCTGCGCTACCTCCAGAGATGACTAATCTCATCTGTCAGGTATGAGATCACCAGCTTAAGACTCAGAGAGAGGGCCTGGCACCACAAACAAGAGCTGGATTCTGTTGGCGCCCATCTGAGGGATCCAAAGACAGTTACTTAGCCCTCCTGTGCCTCAGTTTACTTGTACATAAAATGGGCATAACCCCCATCCCTTGAAGGACTGTTCTAAGGATACGGTAAAATCACTAACGGGTATTTTCAAAAGCCCATCAGAGCTTACGATAAGCGGTGATATGGGCTCAGAAAATTAGCTTCTTTCCCCAAGTTCTTCTGGGCACCTAAGTCATCACTGTATTCTAATAACATCTTACAATTTTCCTGGATAGTGTTATTCAATGTTATCCAACAGTCTGCTTCAGAGTTAGTTCTGTGTTAGGTTTTTTTTTTTTCCTCTTCCTATCTTCCTAATAGGGTCTACCCTATTAGGAAAGAGAAAATAAATGGGTGACCATAAAAGCACAGAAGTCCATGGAGATTTGCAAACTATCAGAAAAATATCAAACTGTAAGCAATTTCTGACAAACAGAAGAAACTCCTGAAGATTTTAGTTGATCTATATTTTCTCCTAGAGCTACAGAAATCCTAGCCACATACATGCCTCAACCAGCCATTGCTTTAAAAATGTTCTCATTTTCCTTAAGGGAATGGTTAAGGGAAAGAATGACATTTCACACATTTTTCTAACCACTCAGAATCAAGTGTTTTGTCTCCCTCTCTCTCTTTATTTACCTTTTTGGTCTTTAGGCTATTTTTCTCAACTTCCAGCAATATCAAAAGGCCAATTCCTTTTTTTAAAAACGTGTTTAATAAGAAAAACAAACTAGATGACTCTGTTTTTCTCTAGAATGGGTTTTAAAACTTGAGTTAACTCTTGCTAAGGGAATAGAGCTTCCTCTGTACACAGCCTATTCTGAAACAAATGAGGCAATCCTGGGTAATAAATTGGCTTTAGTTCACTTATTATACTAAAGGAACGTGAAAATGAGATCAGGCAATGGCTGAGGTGTTCTTTGAGAAATCTGGGAGAACAGGAGAAGGTCGACAGACTGGAAACACACAAGCATCCTGCCGGGTTCTAAAAAGGGAAACAGATCATTCCTGCAAATTGAAGCCCAGCGATTGCACATCAATGAGCAGGACACAGACACCAGATGAGCTGCCGAAGATCAGTAACAGGGTTGTTTGTGAGCGCTTACTAATGGAGAGAGCCTACACGGGTTTATTAACAGTAAATCATGTCCAGGACTTCCCTGGTGGCTCAGTGGTTAAGAATCCGCCTGTCAATGCAGGGGACATGGGTTCGAGCCCTGGTCCAGAAAGATCCCACATGCCACGGAGCAACTAAGCCCACGCGCCACAACTACTAAGCCTGCGCTCTAGAGCCCACGAGCCACAACTACTGAGCCCCTGTGTCACAACTACTGAAGCCGTGCGCCTAGAGCCCGTGCTCTGCAACAAAAGAAGCCACTGCAATGAGAAGCCCACACACCACAACAAAGAGTAGCCCCCACTCACCGCAACTAGAGAAAGCCTGCGTGCAGCAACCAAGACCCAATGCAGCCAAAAATAAGTAAATAAAATAAATACATTTCTTTTAAAAAAAAGACAGTAGAGAGAGATCAGCCAAGATGGCGAGGTAGAAGGACCCTGAGCTCACCTTCTCTCACGGGCACACCAAAATCACAGCTACTTACAGGACAGCCATCGATGAAAAAGACCAGAACCTACCAGAAAAGCTCTTCCACAACTAAAGACATAAACAAGGCACCACAACAAGACAGCTACAGAAGGGCGGACTCATGATATAGTCAGGTCCCCCCGGGTGGGCAACACACAAGCTGGAGAATAATTACAACTGCAGAGGTTCTCCCAAAGGACTGAGGGGTCTGAGCCCCACGTCAGGCTCCCAAGCCCAAGGGTCCTGCACCAGGAAGATGAGCCCCCAGAGCATTTGGCTTTGAAAGGCCAGCAGGGCATAC